>NW_009203426.1:0-59633 GCF_000690835.1 Fulmarus glacialis | reverse complement strand
GCTGTGAATACCAGATCTCTCTGTGCCCCCATCTTCATTTTCAAATGCTGGCTCACATACACTCACATTCTGAAAGCAAGGTACTTTACCATCCCACATGCAGGTAACATGCAGGAAATAAAACAGAATAGTTAATTGCCAACTTTGGCTAACCAGTCCCCTACTCTTTTTAAAAAAAGTGCAGCCCATCTTGGTCAAATACAGTTCGGGTAACTACAGTAACTGCTTTAAATGTTCCTTCACTGTCAGTTAGGAAAAAAAATACCTTCTTTCTCAAATAACATACTGTATTGCAATAATCCTCATGGCCTGTCCCAGGTACGTTATGCACCTTGGGAATAGCCACACTTGGTCATTTCCCCTTTTCTGGTGACCTGTCCTTGTTGTAAATAGAACAGAACAAAACCCAACCTAGACATGGTACTATGAGAGGAAGAATCAGAAAGAGTTGTCTTATTTGTGAATTTTGGAAACATGAAAATGTTCAAGAGGGTAGATATTTAAGAAAAATTTCCCTCTTACCTCCCTTGTGAGAGGATGCTTTGGGAAACATAATCCCACTGCAAACAAGGCAAGTCTCAAAGGATTGCTGTCATTTGCTACCTCCAAGGTGACTCTGTCCCCTCAGCACTTCCATCTCAATCAGCTGCTTCTTTTTTAGGCGTATATTCTCACCACGTTCTGATTATTTGAAACTTTGAATACATGAAACTGTTAAACTAATATTAAGAACATTCTTTTTTGACTATGCTGACTAGCCTTTCTGGAACAGGTCGAGAGAAGGCAGAGATTTAAAGAACATCTCTGGAGGCTCTGCTCTTGGAGATTTACATAGGCAAACCTTATCTTTCATGCTTGATACAAACATATCGACGGTGACAATATTCCGTCTGGGCATTCTGTTTTCTCAGTCTGTCCACTAAAGCCTCTATTTCTTTGAAAATATTTCCATTTGCTTACTGTCAAATAAACTGCTAGTGAGCTATGGGGAATTCCAGGTATTTGTAGCTACCCAAACTGATTAACTGGTTCTCAGAATTGTTTGGTAAAGGGCTGTAAAAATCACATTTTCAATCAGACTGAGGACATCTAAGCTGCAAGGGATAGTTACATGTCTGAAGTAAAACGTGTTCTCAGGAACAGTTCCTAAGACTACAGTAAAGGACTAGTTTAAAATTGCTGAAAAGTACAAATTAAATAGCTATTTTGGTAATGTGATTTTAGAAATTAAGTAACATTATAGGAAACATGTCACAGTTTGATGTTGTGTTTTTTTCAGAACTCAAGAAAAAAATTTTTAGAAGATGAAAATTCTTAAATACTGCTTCCCAAATTAGAAACAGGGTTTTTTTTTTGGTTTTTTAAAGTTCATTTGAACTTTGATACAGGTTCTGGATTTTGGGGAATTCACAGCTGGAGGGGAGAGGGCAAAGAGGAGATGGAGAAGACAAAAAAAATAAATTAATCATCTTAAACACTAAAGTACACTTCAATGGAAGAAAAACATAGAAGACTAATAGGCCTTTTATCTGAATAAACCCTGTATAGAGGAAAAGCCTGTAATTTGAATTCTTTACCTAATAATTATATACAATTATAACCAGAAACAAGAAATAAGACTGAGAGCAAGTTTTCTGCTTTCTTGTCTCAGCCACCTTTTTTTTCAAAGAGACCACGTTTGAAGAGTCCTACTTGCAGTCTTGGTGGCAGCTCTATGTGCTGCCATTTAACCTACAATGGAGCACTAAACAATGCAAAAGAAAGCACATGCAAATTTTAGCCAGCAACTAGTGGGGTTTATGAGCTCACTTAGAATGTTATTCTGTGAATTGGTGGAAAAAAACTGTTATTTCTTTCATGAGCAGTTGACATTTGTGAACAACAAGGCACCAGTCCATCAGATGGCTAATTTAAGCATTAACAGTCCTTGGCAAGAAAGACAGCCAGACTGCACGCAGGCATTTATGACAGCATTTCTAAATGTAGGTTTTAGTCTGTAATCCTATAAATGAACATTCTTTTGTGCAATATTTTGACAAATCAAGGGAAAAAATGCCAGGAAAAATCCAGCAGATAGTATGAGTCACACCTTTCCTAAGCCATTTCAGGCATCTGTTACTATGGGACCATATGGATAAAACAGAAGATGCAGGTACCTTTTCCAGTCACAAGTATTCTAAAGATATGCATATGGGTAGAAAAATGTTAAAAAAAGAGACCCTGATTTCATTGTCTGTTAATACCATGTACTATGCTTACAACAGCTTTTCTCTTATCACTGTTACAGTTAATTGTTATTCACTGTTGCTCTTTACACTCTGACATCCAAGTGCCAAAACCAAAAGTAAAACACTTCATTTTTAAAGCTGATTTTTTTTTTTTTTTTTTTTTAAGTGGAGGGGAGGTGTGTGTGTTGTGTGTCCAACACTAAGCTCCTCATTCCTCAACTATAATTCAAAATTTGATTATTTCACTACAAGCTTATTATACTCTTAGAAAATGAAATAGTTCAACAGAATAGGCTGGAATTGTATTTATTTTCCCCATATTAGAAGGTCACTGCATGATGAATGTGAAAATAGCTTTGATACCATGGGTTAATGGATCATTACCTACATTAGCATAAAACAGACTTAATCGTCACTGTTCTTTCATTTTATAGCCAAGGAAGATTCAAGAGATATCATCACTAAAAAAAAAGTAATAAAAAACCCCACACATATTAAATGCTATAAATAACATTTGCTTACCTCACGTATTTCTATATATGGGTTCCAAAGTGTTGGCAGACCTATAAAGAATCAAAACCTTGGAGGCAGAATAGCCCCTGCTGGTACTACATATGTCCAACTGCACTTCGGAGAGAGATGCCACAACTAAAATCCCAGGTTTTAAGACAGATATGTGAATCAAGGCACAAACCTTGGGAGGGTTATTCATCTTCCACATAAAGATCATAAAATTAAATTAACAAATTACAGTGTATGAATTGTTTACTATTATGATTTTTGCACTTAAATCATAGTATGATGTATCAGCTTAAGATTTCTAAAAGTATTTGCCGGTTTTACTGCATTTTCCCATTTTGGGTATCAAAAACATTTCAGGAACAGACTGGTAAGAATTTTTCAAGCTGTTTTCAAGGTGTGAATGAACTTGAGCAACTTCTAAAACCATGAGAATAAAAAAATTAGAGAAAAGTGCCATTTTCAGGCACCTGAAGAGCTATCAAAACTAGAAAGCAAAGTCTAAAATAATATGCCTTTTAAAATGCAAAATCACATACAAGTATATATAAATCTGTATGCCAGAGTTTCAAGTCAGCTGGGCTAACCTGACTGCAGAAGGTAAATTAGACAGTAACATTAGAGAAATTTGTCACAGTATTTTAAGGAATATCCAAGTCTTATAACTATTTACTGCTATGTAGGGTTTTATTTTTTAATATGCATTTTTTCTTTAAGAAGTGCTATGTTGAAAACGCCTTTTGCTTTGCTTTGATCCGGGTTCCAGTTCTTCGATTTGCCTGCTTTTGGCCCTGATGCAGGACTCTGTGCTGGTTTGGATGCAACAGAAACATTAACACTGTCAGAGCTTTTTCCTTCCTTCCCTCTTTTCTTCCTTCCATCCTGAAGGTTTTTAAATACAGTATTTCCTCTCCAGCTTCCTTATCAGTAAACCATATGCAGTGCTCATCATGAAAGCTGTGTTATCACTTCCCGTCTTCCCATGACAGTTCTAAGCGAAATCAGCTTTAAATCAATTACAGCATCAATCAACCTCTGTGCACTTCAAATTCAACAGGATCTTGTGTTTGAAAATACCTACTGGAAAGAGGGTCTCAACATATACACAGACGACTATCTTCTTTCTCTCAGTTGCAATGTCCTTTTATCATAATGATAAGCAATGACACTTGAAATAAAAGTGTTTGAAATCTGAATCTCGCAGCCTGAACAGTGTTAGTGTCTCAGGACATTTAAAAAGAAAAAAAAAAAAAAAAAATCAAAACCTAAGCTGCCTGTTTTATCTTCTGTGCTTCTTCCTGTCAAGTGAAATAAAAGCGCAAATCCATAGAATACACAAGAAGTATAAAATGCTCTTTCTCTCTCTGTACATCCCTTGCTGTCCTGCACTGAAGGTAATTCCTGTTTAGTCAGGAATTGCTGAAAAATAAAAGAAACTGCAATAGGTAAGTGCAATTGTAGGCATAACACAGAGGTGACAAGGGTCCAACCTCTCAATGTGCTCTATTGCAAGCCAGCATCTTCTCATTTGTCCTTTCAAATCTAGCTAGAAAAAAGGTTAATTTTCTGTTAGAAATCATTTTCAGATCCAGTATATAAATAAAGCTTGTCTATATTGGCATGTAGATTTATTATCTGTCTCTTAAGTTCGTATTTCACTGAAATTCCAGTTCTGTATTTTTTCACTAGTAAAATGTATCAACAGATAATTTTGACTTTCATACTCCCAAGTGTCCCACCATACTAGTGCTAGCACTATGCTGGCGTCACTTACAATCCAAGTACTGCCGAGAATATTATTAGAGCTGATCATACTTCACATGACCATAGGAATCTTTTGGTCATCCTTTGCAAATTGCTTTAATTATATACTACTTTGAGATTTTCATGTATGTAGCCCAACATGTAACACACTAAATTTGAAGCACATTTGAAAACAAATATAGTATTAAAAATATCCTAATATATGTATGGAGGACTATTTTAAGCTATTTTGCTTAAGGTGGACCTAGATGTACATGAATATAAATGAAAATGGGTTGGCTTTTTTAAGCAAAATAAATCAAGAGAGATCACGCTTCTTTCTCTTTTTATTTTCTCCAGAGGAAGTAATAAAGTTCTGTTTTGAAAACTAAAGGATATTATAGCAAAATGATTTTACTAGGTACAATTAGAAAATAATCTTATTTCCAATTGTCAGTGAGAAATATAATCTGTTCTTACCAAAACATTAAGTATATATAATTTAATTATTACGTAGAATAAAAAGAAAATTCTTCTCAACAAACCAATAAGTCACATTATTTTATGACAAAAGACTGCAGGTCATCTGCCCCTATATATAATCACAAAAGGCTTAGATACTCAGCAAAAGCAAATACAGAGATATTTCATACTGAGGAAAAGAAAGGAGACAAATATGGAGGCCCAAATCTTGGTTTCAGTTTTACAATAAAAATATTTAAGAATGTTTGCTTTGATGAGAACAGGCTGACTTTAAACATGTGCAAGTATTAGTAAACGAAAATGTTGTTAAACAAATTAAGCAAGCTAATACTGGTAACATCCTACCATACCTGCTTCTCATCAGGTATTAGACACTAGATCCTGCCTTTGCGCAGCCGTGGCTGGAACTTTTGTTCTATTCCAAAACAAAATGGCAGGTTCAATACAGCAAACAGTACAGAAATTTGGGTTCATTTTTCTTCTGCATGCACAGGTTAGTACAATTTATTCATATATTTTTATCTATATTTATATGTATGTATGCATATATTGTGATAGCAAGAGAGCTAAGCAAGGATAGAGATCATGGATGTTTTTAAGAAGTAAAAGGATTATTTAACTCCACTCTTCTGTTTTTCCTTTCTTTACAAAAGGAGGTCAAGGTTTAGCGAAATTATTAATACATTTAGCTGTAAAATCATTTCATAACAAAAATAATGGCATTCCAAGGTAACTGCAAAACCAACCCAGTTTTTCCCCATTTTAATAGCTACTCTGAGAGAACAATGGGAGATTGCACTCTGGAGAGAAGTACTAAGTTCAGTCGTGAACTTCTTTTACTAAGAAATAAGACTATGAAGTGAGGTGTGATCTTAGGGTCAGGATACACAGCTGGGCTGTCCTGGTATCCAGGTGCAATGCCGGTGCTCCCAGGCTCTACGGTTCTTCCTCGCTGGAGGGTGTTAGGGGAGGATGCACCAGAGAGCAACCTCTCCTCCGCTCATGTTCTCAAAAGGGTCAAGAAGTAGCAAGTGAGGATGGTAAAGCTCAGGAACTGATTTGGCAGAGCAGTTTAATAGATGGTTTGGTCTCAGTTGATTTAAATGCTTTGGAATTTTGTTCCTAAGAAAACCCATAGTTAGGAGACTTTCTACAATGGGATAGAAAAGGACTAACCAAGTGGCTTCACTCTCAAGGCACAGGCAGGAGAGAGAAGTGGGAAGAATCCAGAAACCTATAAGGCCAAGATATTTCTGAATTTCAGATAAATCATAAAGCAGCTGCAGGAAGAGAACAGATAGCATCTCTGCTGCTCACGGTGCCAGGAGGCACAGAGGACAGGGGAAAAGTTTTGTTCATGCTATTGGTAAAACATCAGCCTGATAATGCTGACTGCACGTCACAACTGGACATGGAAAAGTTCTAGAACACTTGAAATGGTGATTTATCTCAAAATAGCTCTCATATAGGTACTTAAGACTTGAAGGGAAATCTCTGTCATGTGGCCAGTCTCTGCTCTCGAGGCAAAGTTTTATAATCGGTTTAATAAGCTGATGAAGACTGCTCTACCTTAGAATTAGCTAATTTTTTTTTACTTTTGTTTCTATCAAAGGCAGTTCAAGAACCTCACTTCTATGCTTAGAAACCTTCTTTTTAGAAATGAGAAAATAATAGTATGAAAAGAGAATTCAGTGTAAGGCTTTGACCAAATCTGATTGCCGACCCAAACTGAAGGGTTTGTAAATATTCTTCAACATTTCATTATAACTATTTCACATATCTTTGATCTTCTTGTAAACTGATGGTTAGTGTGCGATTTTTCTACCAATTAATTTTGGAATACGAAATCATACTTTGTGACATGGAATAACTTAATTTTTTTTGAGTTTACACATTCCTCTATACAGACCACAAACTTTAGCAGTCATTTTTTGTTCGTTTGACAATCTACAGTACTTCTTGACAAGACTTTCTCCCTCCCTGTGTAAATATACTGCATGGCACATGTTCCATTCAAGTCAGAGGCAAAGGTAAGTGTACTGTAATAAGCAAAGAGCTATATATCTTTACACAGATACATTAAAAGATCTTGTCAAGGGCATTATACCCTTGGGAAAGGCACACATTTACGGTTCATTATCCCAGCATTCTTTCCTTAGTAATAAGTAATATTTAGCGATGTAGTGTATTTAGGGCAAATCAGCAAAGCACATAACTGCGTGCTTACATTTAAGGATGTGCCCGGGTCCATCTCTACTCAGCATAGGCCACTGACCCCCATTCAGCAAAGCACGTAAGAATTTCTGCATAAGCCTGAAAGCGCACACACATTTGAGACACTGCAACGTGTATTACCATCAGTTTTGCTTAAAAGCAAGGAAATTGCTTACGAATACTTAAACCACTGCTATGCTTGTAAAATATTCTTCTTCCTGTTCAATGTTATAAACTCTTCTCTCAGGAGTTCATGGTTTTGCTATATTCAAAGCTATACAGATAGGGAAGTGCACAGAAGAAAGTATGAGATACGCTGTCCTGACAGTGAATGTTGCAATTCTGCTCTATTTCTACAGTCCATTCCTCACTGGAATATGGTTAAACATTTAGCAGTTAAATGGTTAAATGCATTTGCCACTCACCCTGTTGCACTGGAAAACCTGAAGTGAAATAAACAGGCAACTTGTAAGAGACATTCTACTTCATGTGTTTGTGTGTGTGTTAGGTAATTAGTTTGGACTAGAAAGAAAGATTTGCTGCCCTCCACCAAAGACACTGACATTGATGTGATGTTATCCTATTAGTCTTAATTCTCCCAATAAGTACCAACCTTTAAGAGAAAATACACAGAAGAGAGGAAAACAGGCACAAGATCCGGCTTACAGTTTTGAATAGTATCCCATAAATATCAGAATGACAGTTTTGACCTTTCGGAATCTGCTGAAGGATGGAGATTTCTGAGAATTCTGTATTTTGGTTTAGGTTTTTTTACATAATTTTCTGGAAAGAAAAGAATCAGAAACTGATTGTAAACACATACGTTAGAATGCTCGGCTCAAAGCTCTTAAGGTTGCGTTACTGTAACTCAAAGTACATTTACCAGACTTGCTCTTCCATCCCCACCCAGTTTTTAATACTTCAGACCTGTTTCCCCCCCGCCCCCCCGAAGTTGTTTCTTAGTAAATCAATAGATCTTAAAAATTAAAAAGGTCTAAGGAATTTGCTTTGAAGAATTGTATCAGTAAGTTACAAAACACAAATAAAACTAACTTCAAGCAGAGAACCTCCCAAAGCCACTTCTGGGAAGACAAAACTGTACTTAGTATCTGAGGTTATTGTATAGAAAGCCCTGGAGAATTACGTATTTGCAAATCAGACAGCATTTGAATGCCATTTTATGAAGGCTGGTTTCTGAGAGGCAGTTGTCACCTAGAGGCTCTCTGATATTAACAGCAAATCACTCCTGGTAGTGTGTTTTGAATCAGAAGCAAGAACATGGTTATAGCATTTTGATCTTATGCTAAATATTCATGTAATGGCCACAGGGGTGAATAGTAAATATTCTCCAATGAAATTATTTTTTGTATATAGGTGTCAATGTCACAGGAGCCAAAGATTAATCTTTCCCTTTGTTGCTACGGAAGCACATGGATAGGATAGACAAGTTCTTAAAACTGTCAACCCAGACTCCCCGGTTTTGCCTGATTTTTTGTGTTGTCCTGCCATGAACCAGAAATAAGATGTCAGCTTTACTAGATGTTAAAATGCTGGATTGCTAGTCCACTTTTGTCCACTTGTTTCAGCAACTACAGTGACCTAACACCATCTACTTTTTGAATTTTTTTAATTTTTTAATATTGAAGTAACATGACTTTAGGTAGAAGTCAGAGATTTAAGGAAGCTATGTCAAATGATTCCATCATAAAATAATCTTTTTTCTCCCCTTCATCTTGCTTCATATTATGTTTAAACCAAATAGATCCAGCCTTTGCTAATCAACCACTAGAACCAAAAAGTATTCACCCTGTTTATCTAATATAGCTGTCTTGATGAGTTAAAGGCTGCTACCATGGAAAACATTCTACTAAATTTATTCTAATCTTGGATAAAGATAGCTTAGTTACGAGATTATTACCAAACACAATGATCTGAATTGTAATTAAAACCAATATTTAAGGTGTCGTGCAATAATGTATGACTAATGATGATTCTACTACCACTACAGAGAAAGCAGACTGTAACCTTAAGTTCTTTATCTCTCTGTAGTTGGAACGTATCCTTTCCCTTGATGCCCTGGCAGAGGTATATCCACTATGACACTGTGGTTTGAGTTAATACTCTGTACAAAAGCTGAGAAAGGAGCTGATCTACGGAGCCTGTTCTGCTATTCTCTTTTTGACCACAACCGATGTCACTGCAACACATTAATATACCTACAGCCGAGAAAAGAGAAATGGTGAATGACAACTGGCTGGTTTACGGATTAAGCTTACTTTTATCCTAACTCTTCTGGCAGGCCCTGTCACCACGCTGCAGTGAGCAGAGATCAGATACCAACTGGCAAAACCATACTGCAGGGCCGGAGATGCACAGCGTATGCGAAAGAAAAGGGACAACACCAGGATGGCTGATCTTTGAACTGTCAGCTAACAACTTCTGAAGAGAACAACCACCAAGGTCCTTAAAAATACCTGAGAAAGACTAAAAGGAATCGTTATGTATCTTCTAAGGTGATGTTAAAGAGAATTAAATAAAAGGCTCTGCTCTTGGAACAGCTCGTACCCCAAAGCTAGCTCACTTCTATTTCATGCCAAATAAAAGCTGTATGAATCACATAATAAAATGTTATGGCTGCTGGCACAATTAATTAGAGATGGAGGAGAGCACAACTTCCACCTCAAACAGGAGTGTCATATTAGAAGAAGAAAAGCTGTTAAAATATTGTGACCATTTCTAACTGATTCGGTACAGAAATTAAGAGATGCTAAGAAAATATTAATTTACAGGAATTACGGAGAGTAGGTATCACTGTAGCATTCCCACTACATGGTAATGCTTGTAAAACACCTTCAGGAGATCATATTGTGATGATGGTGGATCAGCACTTAAGATGGTGGATCTCTTAATTTCTCTACTGTTACTTATGGCAATGAGAAATGTAGCAGTATCTTCATGGGCCAATTACGTCCATATATACTTTCAGGGACAAGAAACTTCCACAATTAATGCAGTAAGCACTGAAGTCCACCTTCATAGTCTTAAGTCTGAATCTTCCTTCTACACTTCAGACAATTATATTCTTTTGAGCACTTCAGGAACAAAAATGAATTCAAGAATTATTCAGGATTGCTCAAGATTGATTACCCAATTGAAGAATGACTCAAGATTGCTACAGTAATGTAAACCCCATTGTGTATTTTATTTGTGGCTGGGTTCATGAAGCACCATCTTTATGTAATTTGAGCATATGAAGTCCATACACAACATGCTATGCTGACCTGCACTGCACAAAAAGCCAGGAAATCCCCTAATAATACAATAAAGCAACAATTTTGAATCAATGAGAATAAATGTAACATTTTTCAATGAATATTTCTATTTCAAGCACAGGTAATACCATACGTGTCTATTAAGTACACCTACAGTTCCATTTAAATTGTCAGAGTTACTGGTGCGACTGCTTAACCTGAATGAAAAACTTGCAGTTCTTGCCATAAGTTCTACTTCTCTGAAGTCATATGGATGGTTAGTTTAGGAGAAATGTAAGAATACTACTATTCAAAGTCACCAAAAAAAAAAAAAAAAAGTTAACAGTGGTCAAAACATACCTTCCATTCACCAAATATGCCTATGACCAGTCATTGCTATCAAAAGAGACATGGATTTCAGACCCAAGTTTTGGCAAACGAGGATTATCCTATTTGTGTCCCACTTATTTTAAATAAAATGAACAGTCAGCCTAAGCAGTATATCATTGTGTGACTTAACGGATGACAGCCAAGATATCACTTGTAACCACCGATGCCTGATTATGTCAATTAGCCCAAATACTATTTTAGAGATACTTATATACACAATGCAATTCAGCAGAGTTTGGGGATCCAGTTTTGACAAAAGCAGACAACGATTACACAAGGGTTCATTTATAATCTCCCTGCACTTGTCAGTTCTAACTTCTAAAAATGTCCATTTAGAAGACCTAAAAATTACATATATCTATTTCAATTATATGTAATTACTAAACATGTCTTCAAAGTTTGTTTTGTTTTGGTCTTTTTAAGGTTTCTATAAAGACAGAGTTGCTGTTTGCTATAGAATCCAGGAAACTTTCTGCAAAACAAGCTGTTAGTAAGTAAGACTTTTCTTAGTCTTATGTTTTGATATTATGGTTTGTATGGTTTGTTAGGCAAAAGTTACGCTCGACTGACTCAATGCAAATTGCAACACTACACGGATATACACAGCGACACACTTCTGCCTCCACCAAACCTTATTAACAACGATGATTGACAAGAAGCTCTGTGTCTTAGAAATGAAACTTAACTAGGTTTTCTTCTGTGATGTTTACCCACAGGGAATGCAGAAAAATACATATTCCTAGTTAGAATTTTTCCTCCTTGCATGTAAGAGGAACCAAGTTTCCCCTAGGTATACATCCTTCTATGTTTATGAACAGATGTAGGAAGGAAGCATAGTTTATGGTATACTAGTTTTAAATTGATTCATTTGTGATTCATTAAAATGCAGAATAAATTTGATATCTCCAGGCAATATTTCCATAGAATTCTTTAGGTTAAGATTTCCTATTTCTCTAAAAAGAAGAAGAGATTTTCTAAAGGCTTGCTGATTTTATATATCATTAAAACTGCTGTTGAAAAAGGAAAGGAGAAAAGAACAAATTTTGTTCCTCAATATTCTTCGTTACTTCTTAAAACAGCGTATATATCATGAACCTGAGAAACCTGAGAAACCTAATCAGAAAGTTAAAGAGCCTCCACGTGCTAAGCATCTATGCAAAATCCACACAGTGTTTGCCTTTGCATATATTAACACTTGTGACTTCTCTGCCTTTTTCTTCCTTTTCTATTAAATGTATTTATTCTGGATTAGATCACCTGATTTCTATGCAACAAAAACTGAAAGAGAAAGCTGTTGGTATGAAGTTATGTAGAGCAAGAAACTACAATATCGTTCCCTTCATCTCAGGAGTCTGTAAGATATAAAAATGAAAGTGAGCGACATTTCTTTAAAAGGTGATTTCATTAAGACGACTGAAATGCTGGTAGCGATGATCATCATGAAACTATCTCTACTATCACTTTATTTTTAAAATATTGAGCAGTAACACATCCTCATTATCATTACCTTTAATTAGGCAAACACCTGCATTCTGAATAGCAGCAGAAACTTGTAGGGAACTGCTATTTTGAACTGATCATCATTTTCACACCTAAGAAGGTGCTACAGGCTGGTTTGCTTGGCACAGAAGCACGGTATCACCTATCAACAGCAGCACCTTGTTTCTGGAGGAAGCAGCTTCTGCTGAAATCAAAACCACACCATGCTTTATTTTCCTCCATGACCTTAAAATACCGAGTGGTAGGCTGAGGGCATACATCAATGATATTTAGCTAAGGCAATATGGAAATGAAGAAAAGTATTTGGTGTGCGAGAACATACCTCTTTTTCCTTAAACTCAAAGCCTAGAAATTTAAGTCGGAAGGGACAGTAAATAATAACAAAGCTCAGTAAATCTCCTGCAGAGGTACCTGTGAATATTTCCTAAATTCTATGATTGACCAAAAAAAAAAAAGCCTCTGTACTTTAGCATACTACATTCTATGTAAAATTTAATCTTACAAACTACTTTGATGAATGTTAAAAAGCACTAATGTACTTCTGGTTAAACATTCATTAGCCCAGATATTTTTATCATTCATGAAATTTCTAATAATGCCATTCAGGTGCATTAGTGACCCTATAAGCTATCTTCAGACAATTTTTGAACTAATGCTTGAAAATTTGGCACGCACAGTATGCATCTGAAATGCCAAGATGAAAAATAATTTCAAAATCTTGTCATGGAAGATTTAGTCACAACCAGTTATACTGAGGTTTTACACAGGCAGTAAAAGATAACCCCAGACCTGTACTGCAGGTGATCAAGGGATATTATTATTTGCAAAATAGCCGCTTCTTCAGTTGCAACCATGGTAATTAGCCGAGATAGTGATAGGCACATACCCTTGATAGAGTCACCAAGTCTCACAGCAGAGGGTATGGTTTCCTTCAGCTGCAAGCTTGTATTCGACTCCCGTTATTAGCTATTTCTGGCTTACTCTTCCTGAGAGCAGTATTCCTTACACACTATAATGCACCAAACTGTTGAATACATGGATTTTAGTAGAAAGTGTGAACTCTGTCAAATTCAAATATCTTATTAATAGTTGGACTTCTAGTTCAGTACCGGGAATTGCTTACCAAATGTAAGAGTTGCCGCTTAGGCAGGAGACATTAAATATAGTTCATTTGAAAATGTTTTCTGGTCAGTAAAGCCATACGGAAAACACTACACACAGTAACATGGTTTAGTGCGCATGGTGGTGTTGGGTTAACGGTTGGACTCGATGATCTTAGAGGTCTTTTCCAACCTTAATGATTCTATGATTCTATGATTCTATAGTATTTATTCTACTATATTTATGATGAAGATATAATAGAAAACTAGGGAGAAAAAATTAGAGAAAAGTTCCTTTATTTTTCCGTGATGTTTCCATCATTACAGCTATTATTCTGCGAACAAAAAATGAAATCTAGTTTTGAAATTTTAGTTAAAGTTTTTGGCTTTGTGACAGAACCAGTTCAGATCTGTTTACTTCAAATAATCTTACTGCTCCTTCAGTAGTTCTCGCGTTTGAATAACAGCAGCCATGTCATAAGTCATGTAACAGACTTCCACTAGAACTCGTTCAGAGAGAGATTAGAGATTTTAACATGAATGACACTTTTCTTGGTCTAACACACTACTACAAAAAGTGAAATAATCTTTGTGTAGCATTTTTTGGTAGTGTAGGGTGCTTATTTGTAAACTGGCTATTTGAAATTCCTGACATTTGGATAGCTGCAAACTATTTATTCAGTGAGGACAAAAGAAACAAAGAGTAAGGGAGAAGGAAGGTCAAGAAACTGATTCAGAGTTCACTCCCCAATTAATTTGATCTGCTGGGAGTCTTGAACTTTTCTAAAAACTGGAATTCAGGAGGAAACATGTAGCATGACCTAAGTATTTGTGACTGGCCTGATTTAGACCGCAAGAGCTATGGGGACAACCAGACAAATACTTTTCTTTCCTGCATAATACAGGAAAGAAGTAATGTAAAAGAAGGCAGCATTTCCCAAGTGGCCACCAGAAGGTAAGTGTTGCAACAGAGGCTTTTATTAATGCTGTCTTAACTGCTTATCTTCTGAAATCCCACTTCTCTTTGGAAGAGATGAACAGTTCATTGCAAAGTTAGCTAGCGAGGCAAGTGTATGGACTCACTGGGAACCTGAGATTGGAAATAGAAGGCAACGTCGCTAAGTAATAAGCCCTATTTACCACATTAGGGTTTTTATTTCATTCCGGTTTTGTGTTGAATAACTGTAAGCAAAGGAAAAAGCCAGTCTCCAAAAACCTTAATTTACAAATAGCCTTGTGCTCTAGCTGTGTGGGGGAAGATGTATTGTACCTGATTAGGTTAGAACTGCCCTGAGAACAATATAAATGGAATAGAAAACAACAATGCGGTACAGAGGGGTGCAGGGAGGGGAATATCACTTCTCTGATGTCAGCTTCCAATTTCAGCTCAACTACAAATATTTCTTCCCATTAATAAGTACGTATCTTTACTAACTTGTCTACTTACCTTAACAAATTTAGTTCTTCTGTAAATTGATGTTATACCAGGTATTTCAAGAGTATGTAACGCTAAATTTGGCCAAACACATCCTCTGGAGCATATCCACAGCTCCCAGTTTCTCTCTGTGCTTGCAAACATTGAAATTCTTGCACAACCAACTTTTTATATATTGTGCATTGCTCACGTCCAGATCGCATAGGGCTAATTAAAGATTTGTTACTTTTGCAAGGTTTCAGCTCTGACTAGTCACACTGAAAGGCATACTTGAAGACTAGGAATCTATAGGCAGAATCTGCCTATCTAATAAGCAGATTAATGCACATCAATTTTGATGAAGAATACCGTTCTACCAGGTGATCGTCCCTGGGATGACACATAAGGCTATACTGTATTTCTCACCATTCCTTTGCATGCATTGGATCTCATATCTCTGCTACTAAACCAGGAAACAACTACTTTCCTTGGCTCGGATCACCAGAAAGGAGCAAAAGGAAGGCTTTAGAGGAGGGGACATATGGGAGAATTTGTTTGGCCACAAGCAGCCTCACCTTTTGTGCTGCACCTACATGCAAGAGGAAAAACAAGGAGTGCAAGGTTGGCTCATTCTTTTCTGTTCGGAGATGACATCTGTTCGGTGCTGGTGGAACGACGGGGAACAAAAAGGAAAGAGGGAGGAAAATAGCATTGCATGTGTAATCATTTGCTTGGATGTATGGAACATGCGCTGTGCAAAAAGCAAAGGACCTTTAAAGAAAGTAGATGCTCAAATGTAAGAAAATATGCGTGAAGTTTTAAGTATTTATACCTTGGCCAAATATGGATATGAAGACTAAAGACACTGGTGTATTTCATGGGCAGGAGCAAAAATAGAACATGTATATTCTCAACAGTATTTTTTAATTGCAGGTTGAATGAAGAAGGTTGTGGGTCACTTCGGAGCAGAATGGAGGGATAAAGGAATTTTGGAAATGCTTCCTTGCTTCATTGAGTCTTTAGAGCATCTCAGTGAAATGCTGAACCATTTATATGTAATACTCAGCCAAACAACGTATTTTCCCTTAATCTCTCTTTCTCTTAAATACTGGACATATTTTGCAGACTGAAATATCCTAGTATTTAGCTTAAATCATATAACTGACATTGAAATTTCTGCCAATATATTTAAAGCTTAGCAGAAGATAAACAACTGAAAATAGGGTTTGATATGGGAAGGTGGTAAACAACCTCAACTGTAACCCCTGCTGCAAGTTTTTCCAGTAACAGATATGAAGCAGAGTTTTTCCCATAAACCTCCAAAGATATTATGTTAGATTCTTTTCAGGTCAAACCAATAAAAGTAGTAGTCTCCTACCAAATTACGAACCTGTCTGTGATTGAACTTATCTGTTGATTTGCTACATCTTATGTGGTAGAGCAGACATCTCTTCAAGAGAGCTAGCAGGAACTGGGACAGATAGACTTTTGACATCTCTAATATTTGCTTAGAAGAGTAACAGGAAAATTGGTCTGTCTGAACAGTATTCAATCCAAAAAGCAATTTACATAACAAAACAAAGTACATCATTGAATGCACTTTTAAAACAGAAAGAGCACTTGCAAACAAAGTATACAGCAGCATGTCTATTTTAATTATAAAATATATACACAAAACATACACCATAGGCATAGAAACGGATAGCAATTCTCTCTCATTCTCCATCCTCAACCTAATTTCAAAACATTAGATAAGATGTCAGGAAACCATTTTGAGGGATGGTGAACATTTCCTCTTCAGGTCTTATATAATATTATTTTTTCAATATTTCATCTGCCTGTCCTATGCCTTCTTAGTTGGAATGTACTTTATTAGCCTTCACATAACAAGACTGAGTGCCAAAAATGCAAGCACTCTAAATGCTCAGGATATTTCTCTTTTTTAAAATGGTAAGTATAATTGAATACTACTTGCCTGAGGAGATTAGAGTTGCAATATGTCTTATATATCCTAGTTGATTGGATAATATACTTAATGGAACATACCTGGGAAGATGAACTGCATATCTGTTCGTAGCTTATGTCTCCAGGAAAGATAAGACACTTGACTTTTTTACCTCCCCAACTGATAGATCTTGATAATTCACTTGTTTGTTCATTTGCATAGACAAACTATTTTATGGAGTCTTGTACACCCACTCATTAAGAGTAAAATGCAGAGAGGAGTTACAAGCAAGCAGTAGCTCTCTGACATCTCTGAGCTCTCCTGACCCCCTCTACCAGCAGGTCTCCACAGATAAAGTAGCAAATCAGAAGACCTTCTGCATGTCCTGTGCTCTGCAGAAGGGAGAAAACAGCAGGAAAAGCCACTGCCAAGTGAGATCAGTCAGCCTTGGAAGGAGCCTGGCCTTAAGCCCTTAACCCAATGATTAAGCATCCTGGCATAAAGTTAAATGTACAGATCCCTCCTTCACCCTGCAGCCCTCTACTGCTTGTATGCCATTGTCAGAAAGATACTTGCATACCCTGACTACGACTTCTCGTTAATCATCAATAATACCTAGAGTTCATGTTTACAAAAACCTGCTTCACAGGCATGAACAGAAAAGTAGACGTTTTTCTAACCCTGGATTTGGGTTGGTAATTATAATCTCTCTCCTAATTTCAATTTGGTATAATGAAATTTGAAGTTCACCTGTTTCTGCCAGAGCCCATTATTGTGCCTTGGTCAATAACCATGTCCAGAACTGAAATTCTCAGTTACCAGCAATAGTTGTTACTTAACAGGTCACAATATATACCTTACCAAAAATATCTTATCTATACAGAAAGCCTTGCTATTTACTCATAATTGTGCTGCTTTAAGAAGTGTTATGCAGGTACTATGGCAGTATTTTTATTTGGTAGCATATCCCACAGCCTTCCTGAACACGTCACAGATCAGGTGATGAAGGGACAATGTCCCCTTGGTCCTTTAATTAGATTTTACTCTGGAGGAGGCAGGGAGAGTAAGGAAACCAGTAACCTGTTCTTCTTCCACCTCACTGTAGCTGACTACAAGCAGCAGCCACAAATGAACAACTGGAGGCTGGTCCTCAGCAACTATTTAATTGAAGACAGCAGGATAACTCTGCCTGACACATCAAGCCAGAATCGCACAGCAGTAGGGGGGATCACATGGACAAGCGTAGCCCCTCATGGGGATAACAGTAGGGGAAGACAGTCCATCACAGGAGGCCACGAAACACCCAACAAACCAGCATCCTTCTGCCTATGGCCAGAAGACAAAGTGCAGGTACAAAACAACTGAATTACCCAGCTTTTTTTTTTTTTTTTCCTGCAAGGTCTCCTTTGCTGATGCTTAGCTCCCTCAGGAAAAACACTGGCAAGGAGTACCAGGCATAGGCATTTTATTTTATGATCCTTCTTTTCAGCAAACCCTTTTCTTTAATGAACAGAGATGAGAGCTATTGTTCCATGAAAGGATGCAGTCAGCCTCCTCTGCAGCTACTTTGAGTCATTTCGTCCCAGAGCTTTACTGAAAAGGTAGGAACAAACTCAGCACTGGAAACAACAGATAAGGCAGAAATCGTCCTGGATAGGCCAATCTTTGCTTTGAGAAGGGGCTTTTGGTCCCAAGAAATAAGTGCGGAGTCCAGCTCTGAATAAATGCTTCTGTCTGGTGAATTTATGTGGAGCTTATGGAGCTGCAGAGTAAAGGCTGTGTCCTGTTTGGCTCTGAAAGGTAGGTACTCATTAATAGCACGGCTCTCTCCCAGGCAATAAAGGCAGCATTTGTGGTGAACTGAGATAGGAAACTTGCTGACACAATAAACACCATTTCTGAAGCCATTTGGAAGAGTCATGGCCAAAGTCAAGAAACCAGTCATATGAAAAAAGGGTCTACAAAACTTCAAAAATCCTGTGCTGCACCACACCTAAATCCTAAACTACCTAAGCATCTAAGGATCAGAAAGGGGGACAGACTTCCCCCTTGAAGAGCTTAGGGTTCTATGGAAAGTTCTACTCTGGGAAGGCAAAACGGGTCCCGAGAAAGATGCTGACAAAGGATAGAGAAATAAATCGGGTTTTGGCAAACTCCTTACTTTCCTTACTTACATTACTAAGGAAAGGAAACAGACACTTTTTACTGCCAACAACCTTGCTAGCCAGCAGTTCAAAAAGAAATGACTCAATAGATTCAATAGGTGAATCATTTCCTATATTAAGTTACCAATAACTATAAATATAGTTATGACAGCTGAAGTTCCATAGTCTTGGTAGCAGGTCACCCTAGGGCCACGTTTTCTTATACTAGCTGGTTCCTGATTTAAAGGTCAGTTTTAAGAGCTCAGCCTTAAGAACTCACTGAGTCACCATTAGCATGGTAGAAACAGTTCATGGCTCATGGACATTACATGACTTAAAATTTCTGACAACTGGGAAAAAAAAAAAAAAAGTTAAAACAGACCAAAAAGGAGTGATATAAGCTTACCTGCAGCCCTTTATTTAGTCAGTGTAGATGTTACTGAAGGCTGAAGGCCCACTGTAGTAAAGAATTTGTGTAAATCACCATAATCACACATGAAATTCAACTGTATTCCCATCAGGTTTGGTGAGAATGGTGTAGGAATTGGATTTATACCTCACAAAAACATTCCCATACTGAAAACATCCCTATGTGATCAGGGAATGCACTCCTGGTACTTAAAATACTCTCCCTTTTAAACATTTCAAAAGATTTCCTTTCCATTTGCTGCAAGCTATCAAATGTTGTGAACAAAACAGTTGTGATAAGCAGACTACAAGATCTAAAATGTAATGTCTTTCTACTTTTAATACAGGTCAGTCTTTTAGAGCAGGATAGAGCCTATGAAGAAAACTCTTCCTGTGCTCCTTTTCTTACTCTCTGTTGTTTTTCTTTTCTTTTTAATGGTATTCCATATAAAAACCTAACAAAAGAATTGTTAAGTTTTACAGTCTACATCTAAAAATGCCTTTCAATAAAGTGAACCTGCAGGTGCAGTACTTTGAAGAGAGTAACTATTCCAACTTGGACAAAATGATACAATTTTATCAGCACCAACAATAAAGAACAAAAACAAAAAGAATGGTGAAAAGAAAGAAAAAACCCCATATGGCCATACTTTAAATCAGGTAATCGTGGCACTAAAGATGGAGCAGTAAAAGAGAGAAGAAACAGTATTTGAGGGAAGGGGAAATCTACCCTGCTATGATATACCTAATTTGGGCTGATATTTGAGGAATTATTCCAGGCATTCTAAAAATGGGGAGTTTGATTGAACTTCTTTCCTGGAAGACTGCTCTTAAAAAGATGGAATGATTCCCCCCCCCCGCCCCCCCACTGTCTAGTAACAGTACGAAAAAAGGAAGAACTGAATCACTGATTCACATAACATCTTACTCAGAGTCCAACAGAAGGTAATAAGTAGTTTAACATTAACTGCATTTGTGAACAGACAATGAAAATGCTTCAGAACCAGTCAAATTGATACACAGCACTGATACTCCTAAACATTTAATGCTAGCATAAAATGGACACCACCACACTAATCCATTTCAAAACAAAATTTCACAGTGCGAGTGTGGCCTCTCCTCCATCTAAGTATAAAGCCTAATTGAAACATAAATTTTAAATGAAACAGCCATGTGGCACAATAAATAATAAAATAATTATAAAGTTGTTTGAAGCAATTTTGATCTGTGTGTAGAATGGTCAGCTGCATAAGCAACACAAGTCAATGCTTGCCAATAAAGCAGTCAGAATATAAAGTGCAATACCCATGAATGCTTTCAGTCTTGACGTATATATTTCCTAGAGACTAAACTACATAACTGATTTATATTTTCATTCCTTTGTTTTCCACAATAAATCCTCAAAAATGTCTTAAGGACAAAAGTTCAAGGTCCAGCTGCTTTCACAAGCAACTTTATCTTTCAAAACAGTTGAAACAAACTAGGATAAAATTATTACCTTGAATTTTACTGTGGTTGGGGAACATGCTGTTTCCAAACATTCCAATTAACTATGTCCCTTTGAATTTTCCTAGGCCATGCTGTGGTACAAGCAACCTGTATGTTCTAACTAAGTGTATTTTTATAAGGAGAAATATGCTAAACTGGGGGAAAAAAATTACATCTGGAAGGGTGAAAGCAAAACGAAAATGAGCATAAATAACCAAAAAGCTTCTGCTCCTTTGTGAAGCATGTTACCTGTTTAGCTTCACATCTTTCAGTGACCACAGACAGAAACATTTAGGTTTCTGTGCTGATCTTTAAGAGAAGGATTAGCAAGACTTAGGAGTTGCAGTTTTTATTTTCATCTAGATTCTCCTTTCCTGGTTAAAAACAGTGAGATCATATGGATTCACATGTCTTGAGAGAGCTTTTCAAGTAGATTAAACTAATTTGGATGAGCTTACTTGATTAACAAGATCCTCAAGCCTCAAAATATTTCATTTTGATAGACAGAAAAGATAACACATAAAGCTGTGTGAGAGAACAAATTTGAGCATGTTATCGAGCTAACACAAAGCTTTCCATTACCACTCTTTTTTGATAAATGTGCTCAGGATGTGACCTCTATGTTTGCCTGTATGTGAGTTAGTATATATTGCCCCTCCCTAATTCAGTGGCATGTAATAGTGATAAAACACTTTCCAAAGAGTTGCCATCAATTAATTTTTCAATGGTCTATCTTTAGTTACACAGTAAAATCTAAGGATTTTTTATAAACTCTCAGCATTGACCTAGCTTAGCTCGACAAGAAAATTTATTAATGACTTCAGATGAAAGAGCAGTAGTCCAGCCTCTGAAATCCCATATATATTAGGGTATGGTACATGGCAGCTCCCATATACTGATAGTGAATAAGAACATAAGTTATCCTAATGACAGTATTTTTAAATCAGTTTTGAAGAATTATTTTAAGTGATTACCTAATCTGAAACTCTAAAAATGAGAACTGAATAATGTTATATGCTAACATGTGGCATATTTCAAGATCTTCCATCAGTTTAGCATGCATGTTCATATATCACTGACATTCATATATAATTTATGAAACATTCCTGCACATTATCAGATTAAAAAACATGTTTCTGCTTTTGTTTTTAAAACATTACAATGAGAAACACTGAAGGACTTGAGAAACTGCAAAGGCTAAATCACAGAACAGCGTTTGCTATAGAAACCAAATCCTACCTGCAAAATCCATCTGAGTAGAGTATTTGTTCTTTTGCTGCTAACTTGACAAGATAAACCATACAGTGACAGACCATGACTCCAGAAACCTTCTCATCACTTGTAAGCTTCATACAAAGATTAAAGCTTCACAGCAACACATAGAGGAAAATGATAGGGGGCTATCTAAAGTCACAGCAGCTTATACAGCAATGCCTATAGGAGCACCAGAATGATTTAGGAGCCTACACCTTCGCTCTTTAATGATGCAAGCAGTTAAGTCTTCAGTGCTGAGGTGCTTTTGGAAGACCTTCGCCTTAATGCTATGCACTCACGTTCTTGCAGCAGTGCTATAATGATCATGTTGTTTAAATTTGCTTGCCAGACTTTAAAGAATTTGCACCTCTTTCTCACTTACAACTTGATTCAAAAAACCTATTTCAGCACATGACAAACTTTAAGCACATCTGCGTTCACTAAGTTCCAAGGGATTACTGTTATGATAAGTATCAATCATCATTTGTAGTAACAGAGATGTAAAGGGGCAGGTAAAGAAAGCGTATCCTTAAGACATCCATTGGAAAGGTTTCCACTGTTTGAAAACATAGAAAATTTGAAGTTTTGGCTTTTCAAGGAAACTTAATATATGTCTGCTGTAATTTTAGCTGTAGGAGTTACTAAGGTTGCTCTTTGTCTTGTTTGTTAATAAATCACAAGAATGAGAATAAACAGAATGAGAATATTTACAGAAGTGTGCTCATCAGAATAAAGTCACCCTTCCCTGCAAAATTTCACCCTTCTGCGTAATAATTACAGCTCAGAAAACAAGGTTAACCTGATTATACACAGTACAACAAACACAACATTTTAAGCATCAGCACCACATTGCTCCCAGTAGGCAGCTCCAGGCAGAGTACGGACCAATCTAGACTATCCACTGTTAAAGTAAGGAGGAAATGTAAGTAAAAACGACATGTGAACTAAACTTATAGTGAAAGATCGGGATGGCCATGATACTGCAACGCATGCTAAAGACATACCACTCTTCCGCTTTTGCGTGACCATGCAGAGAGGTACAATCTGTGCTCGCTCTAATGTGCGCAACAGTGATTTGTGTTTGCTCTCTTTCCTTTGGAAGAAAGGCACCAAAATGAGGGAAGATGGATGTGTGGCCCCTCTTTTTGCCACAGCACAGCACCTCTGAGTACTTGATATCAACCTGCTGGAAAGACAGACTGCACACCCCTTGGGAACAATGAGCAGCCTCAAGAGGGGGTTCAACTCTTAGCAAAACAATTTTTCACATATGCCTGTTGGATTATGGACATTTTGGGACAACTATTTCTTTTGCCTTTATGTTCGCTTGCAAAGTACCTATCTGACCTCCTATTGCTGTAAGAAACACCTGCATACAAACCTCATCAATAAAACGTTCCACGCACTGCTGTTATTTCTGTTTTGAATTTTACACAGCAAATTACAAATGTAAGATGTAAGCTGTTTTTGCAGTAATGTGATTTTAACCTGTCTTTTGCGGTTTTTTTCCTTGATTAATGGTAAATTACTGTGAATATTCAATGTCTTTTAGTAGTCTACTTCTACATATTAACAACAAGATAATTATAGGTAATTCACTTTAACAAAATTAAAAGCTTTCACATGTGCAACTTTCAGCCCAAAGATGATTTGCATTTATTCCAATAAGACTACAGATCATGGAAAGGTGCCAGTACTTTTCTGATTGCCAGCTTACTCCTGGAGTTTTACAGGGATTTTATTTTTTAATTTTGAAATCCTTTTATTCAACTTCCACACTAGAGCAACATCTCAAGCTTTTGAAATGAAGCCCAACATCATCAAAATCATCACAAGTAATTTCTGTTCTAATGAGGCAGTCCGTATCTGGCATTCAGCAAATACCCTTGGTAGACTCTGAAGGGGGTGGAGGGGCTTATATGTTGCTCAAACTTGCCATGCTGATTTGCAAATGAGCTGGTGCCTGCTGCGTAAGTGACTACTTCAGCTTCCTGTAAGACCTTCTGAAATAAGATATATACTGGAATAAAGCCAAACTCTGGTTTTCCGCCTTTTTTAAGTTTCTTTCACATATGCCATTCAGTGTGAAGACTTAACCTTGCCATTGATTTTTTTGCACAGCACTTCCCCATTGATTTCAGGTGGATCGATAAAGCGGGACGCTGATTGGAAAACACAGGGCTGACTGCCAAGACAGTGCCGTGCCGGCAGAGGACAGGGAAGCCTTTGCCCCCCAGGGAGGCAGCCAGCAATTTAAGGGTACACACCAGAGTCGCCCATATTTCCTCCAACATTTTAATTGACTTGCCAAGAGTCTCCACCATCCTATCTTCCTCTCCGTGAAAGAAATACATGAAAGAAATCACTCATATAAATAATGTGGTGAATAAAAGTTGCTTCTGAGGAGAGACTTGGCAGAAAATCATCCTTTAAGGCTCCAGCTATTTTTATTTTTACCATGTCATTAAGACTCACATATTTCTGTCCCGGATTACTTAGACAGAAATACATACACACCTGCATACCTCATATTCAGTGTATCGTATTTGTTTGGGTTTATTGTGGAGCACAAGAGCCGATCTGTTGACCGAGCTGTGGTTCGAGAGCAGACCTGAATTTTTCCAGTCTAACCAAAGCACTGGCTATGACAACACTACAGGATGTCTGGTCTGAAGTTTTCCAGTTCAGCCAGAAAAGATATTAATCAGGAAAATAAACATATTCAGGGAAATACAGACATGCAGTATTCCTACTTCTGCCAAACTAGAAAGCGGGGGGGGTGGGGAGGGGGAAGAATCTGTCTTCAAACATATTTCTGCTGGGTAATGTCAAATTGTACTATATAATTCTCAGAAAGCAAACCAAATAATCAAAACCAAAACCAAGAATCAGAAATAGCTGAAGAGTATAAAACACAATCGATTCAAAACCAATCAATAAAAAAAATGTATATATGAAATAATTCTCTGCCACGAAATACAATTGAGACAGGTTGCTCAGTAAAATACAGTATAAATTTAGACATCTATATGAATCCCTAAAAGATTTCAAAGTTGTCATCACTAAAGGTGGTAAATTTGACAGAACAATATAAAAACCGTCTATAATCAGCGTATAACTTTAGTTATTTGGACATATTGGTAGAAGCAAAACAGCTGAGATTTCATTACAGCCATTGCAATGTTCTTCAACTATCAATTAGAAAATTATTTATTTCATCAATAAACAATTATCAGGAGACCACTCTTTCTTATAAGTCTCCAATTCAGATGGACTGAATTCTGGGTCAGTTACTGGCTTTTGCACACATTTTCTTTGTAATGTCTATTTTAGTTGTCTCCAGATGCAGCAATTGCTTTCAATTCTCATGCTCCACTAAGACAGCGTAATGAGTCAATACTGTACGCTCATGCCATGACCTTCTCTGGTTACGTGTCTTTCCGGTGCAGTACCGAATGTGACCTTACTAATCAATCCTAATTGATGCTATTGATTCATTTGGAAAGAAAAGATACAAGCTTCCAAGGAAAGTCTAAGCCTTGCTAAACAGATCATTTGTGAAAGAATCTCCTAAGGAAAAAAGAAGTGGAAACTCATTGTTTGGGAGTGTTAAAACACAATGTGACAAAATCCATTGTAAATATATCACCTGGAACATTATTGCCCTGGAGGGAAGATTAACTTCTCTGTCTTCTCTCCAGCGAGCCTAAGCTTATTTGCTATGTATTGAGCTTTGTGTCATGTGTTATTCAAAGCAACTTTGAGGCAAATCACTTATCACTAATTGCTATCTATTCACTGTGGTACGAATATGTACACATCAGTTTTTAGGGCACTTTTTCCTTATTTCATTTGTAATTTAAATTGACTCTCAAGTGAATAGGAAACATCCCTCTTTAGTTCAGTGACATGCTCTTAATTATTTTTGTAGTTGTAAGTGCTATAAAAATCAATGCTATTATTAAGACAAATACATTTTTTGTAAGTCACAGAAAATACTATTACAGGCTAGTCCCTTTCTAAATGTGTGTTTTATTTTCTTAGTATTAAAAAAGCCCTTATATTAAAAGCACAATTCAGTCCATTCATAAATCGATACCTAGAAAGTTTTCCAAGTGAATTAACTAGACTTTGGGAAAACCCACAGATTCAGGCAATGGAAAAGTCAATTTTTCAAGTGCAGGAAAGCCATGCTTTTTTGCTAAAGCAGAATTTGTCTGCACAAGTTTGATTAACACACAAGTTGTTTAAGAATCAAGAGAAGACCCATCCTCACAAAGCACACTTCTGAGATCACACCCCCACCCCACTCATGGAGTTAACTGTCTAAGCAAAGTTAACTCAAAAAAAAGCACCACTGATATTTCTGAAGATTTATTCCATATCACAATGACAGGCCGCAGAAAAATCACTATCACTCCATTCACTATTAGGAGTTGACTTAATCCACTGTGGTTCTATGGACCAGAGAAAAAATTAGACATATTCTACCCCATATTCTCAAGAACCAGTTGTTTACACACCACTTTTACACTATTACACCCACAGTACAAAGGAAGCCAGGTTGCACTTAGATTATTCCTAAAACCTGAAGAAATAACATTCTGGGAGAGAGAACAAAAAAGAGAGATTGTGTGAAGGCCACAGGTGAAAAAGTGTAAGTAAAAGGGAGAGAGGGAAAAAAAAAAAATACCACCACGGATTAAAAAAAAAAAAAAAGTCTTAAAATGAATAATGGAAAACTACAAAAAGTAAAGATTCTAAACAATGTGGAGAGAAAGAGACAAGAGAAGGAAGAGCTTTGGGAGACAGGGACTGTCGCTGCAGTAAGCCACCAGGATCAGTCCTACACCTCACCCTGGTCCACGCTGTCACTGGAGAAGGTTTATCCATGAGGCTGAAGAGCTTCAGAGGAACAATTTAAAGTATTTATTTCTTGGCAAGGTGTGACTCAAAATTAAGTTCCTAACTCCTGACTAACTGGAGACTGAAATAAGGAGCTGATGTACATTGGGATTTGCTTTCCCGTTTTGTTGCCTCATTGTGAAATTATCTCCCTCGTTCTGTTACAATTTAAATATAAATCTATTTGGGGTGTTTTATGCTAGTAACTCTACAATTTAGTATTGCGATAGAGAGAGTCCATTTTAAGCGCTAAGTGCTCCCAAAAGGTAGCTGTCATACTGCCACATTTTATTATGCTCAAGCATCAGTGAGAGAAGGGAGAGGACGAATGCTCGCACATTATGATGCTTTACATCGATGTCGTTTCCCTGGTTGTGCAAGAAACTGCAGAGCTGTGCGGTTTTGAATAAGCTCTCAATTATATTGATATAAATGCTCATAAAAAAAAGTAATTTTACTTTTAAGGTCATTAATACTGAAACGTAAGGAATTTGATTCAAGCTACATCCTATTAAAGAAACCCAGGTTATTTAAATAGATTTCTTTAAGCATGCTCTTCATCTCACAAAAATCTCCACGACAATATACCTAACTTCGTAATTTTCCAACAGTGCATTTTACAGATAGCTGATATACAGAGGACGTGCAGCTTGCCTTAAAAGGGTCAGGTAATTCCCCATTGGCCAAGAACTCCTATCATCACAACCAGCTTTTTATTAGTGATTTTAAAATATCATCAGCCATCAGGGTCAGCAGATAATGTTCAGAGTATCCATTTCATTGACAGGATGTAGAGGGTGATTTCAATGATACCTCTTTTGACTAAGGTCTTACACTTCTTTGGCTAGAGACAACTTCCCTGCTCCATCCAGCATCACTGCAATAGCTGGCTGATCAAAAATAACATTAATAATTACGTGATCAGCAACATCATGTCCCTGTACTCAGCACTGGTGAGGCCACACCTCGAATACTGTGTTCAGTTTTGGGCCCCTCACTACAAGAAGGACACTGAGGGGCTGGAGCGGGTCCAGAGAAGGGCAACAAAGCTGGTGAAGGGTCTGGAGCACAAGTCTGATGAGGAGCAGCTGAGGGAACTGGGGCTGTTTAGCCTGGAGAAGAGGAGGCTGAGGGGAGACCTCATCGCGCTCTACAACTACCTGAAAGGAGGTTGTAGCGAGGTGGGGGTTGGTCTCTTCTGCCAAGTAACTAGCGATAGGACAAGAGGAAATGGCCTCAAGTTGCGCCAGGGGAGGTTTAGATGGGACATCAGGAAAAATTTCTTTACTGAAAGAGTGGTCAAGCCTTGGAACAGGGAAGTATTTAAAAGACGTGTAGATGAGGCGCTTAGGGACATGGTTTAGTGGGCATGGTTGTGTTGAGTTGATGGTTGGACTTGATGATCTTAGAGGTCTTTTCCAACGTTAATGATTCTATGACTCTATGATCATTGTGATAGAATATGTAAGATGCAGCTTTTTTTATTTAACACCAACTACCATGTAAGTATTAACATGTAAATAGCAAAGCGTTTATCCCACTTGATATGAACGCAAAGTTCTTGGGGAATAAAAGACTCTGGATAGAAATTTATAGTTAACAGAAAGCTGAGTTCTGAAATTTCTCCCTGTAACGCAAAATTCAACTGATACTCCCTTTGGCCCACTTTAAGCATACATTGTGGAAAAAAATGTTTCTGTTTTCAATACACAATCACAAGGCAAGTTTATAAAACAGCTTTTGAGAACACTGAACATATACCACAAATTTGTAGACAGTGAAGGATGAAGGATGATAGTGAAGGAAATCTTGGGATATTTATGCATCTACTTTACAAAAAAAAAAAAAAAAAAAAAAAAGTTGTGAGAATTCATCTTGCTTTTCCCTTAAAATTTGTTTCATGAAGGTCTGTTCAAAACACCAGGTAAGGCAGCATTACAAAAGGTACTGCAATAACAACCAATTAGTACTGTTTTTCATAAAATGTGAATAATTGCTTTAATTGCTTAGAGAAGAAAAATCAATCATAATTTAGAACAGGAAAACAATTCAGTGTATGGTCTTATGACTTCCTTATATGGTATGCTTGTCCTATATACAAGTTATAATCCCCTAAAGCCACGTTTATTTTGTAATATAAAATGCTGCGCTAAATTGTGTGGGATGACCAAGACCTGCAGCATTACTATTGCAAACTAGGTCAGTCTGTAAGTTCTTTATTATCTACAGGATGGCAGATAAACTGATATTTTTCTCCCATACAAATATTGTTAATGAGATTATTATTAAAATAAATTTGGTATTCTGAATTCTTTCCCTTCAACTCAGAGTTTCATGCCTTCAAGAAATACTCAGTAAAACATAAACAGATTTCTGCAGCCCCTCAGACCATGTCTCACATGCTGGGCTGAGTTTCCAGATCACTTTCGTTTAAGTTGGATTTAGGTGTTTCAATGCTCACGCATCTCTAAGCAATATCTTCTCATTTGTATGTGTCTGACCTAATTTGATTCCATTTTTTTCTAAACCTCAGAGGTAAGATAGAAATGTCAATACAAATTAAACTCTGGTCAATGTAAATCTCTTTAGTCTTTTATTTCTTTTTAAAAGCAAACAAAAAGGAAGAAAAGACAGAAACAAAGAAAGAAGCAGGCTGCAATCTCCTATGACTTCAGTTTGAAAATAACCATTCAACTTAAAATAAATATTATCCTCAGTTTAAACAGCTATATTGCCTTGCACTAACTGGTAAATATGAAAATGATTATTAATGGTTTAATGTGCACAACTGTCATTTCCCTGTTCTATGAAAATTCTACCCATGTCTTGTAAATACTCAGTCCAGCTTCTCGTTTAATGTCTATTGCAATATCTTTACATTCAACGAATCTGTGGAAGAGGTTTGTAAAACAGAAAGTTTACAGTAATAGTAGATTCAGATCCTTTAATTTTATTAAGTTATTTTAAAAAAAAAAAAAAAAAAATCTAGATTTTCTATGCAGCTAAAAGAGCAATCTATGGCATTTTCCAAAGTACCTGTGTAGCATTTCAGCCTTCTCACTGTTTGAATGAAATATGAAGTCAGAACAATTAAGTATAAACAGAAGTAGACAGAGTTTGTATCTTCCTAATTCTAAGCAACAGAAAGCCTATCCACATCTTTCTTACCACAGTAGTCCATGGCTCCAAGTTATAAACACATGGGATGTATTTAATGAACATTGAAACAGGGGTTTTTTTATATCACTTCTTCAAATTTTTGTTCAACTTCCAAAAACCCTTGCAAAACAGCCACACCATAACAGTGTGAAATTTGGGACTAGCTCTATTCTCTTCTTGCATCCTCCTTCTTCCACTTAGATCTGCTGCATTACCTCCCACCACACTGTATGCCCACGACAGAAATCCAGTCTTCAGCCCATCCAGTCTTCAGCATTTATTTCTAATGCTTTTTAACAGTTCCTTGAAGTAACTTTTTTTTCCAAGAATTTAGTCACACTTTAGCAGACATTCAGCAAACGTCAGCTGCCATATAAGTGAAGGATGTATTATAGGGTTTTTATCTTTGTAAAGTTCTGTAAAATCTACATGAAGATTGCTGTCTGCCTTTTCAATCAGTGCTGATAAATAAAGAGGTAGGAAACAACTGCTTTCTGCTTTATAGCTTACAGTCTCTGAATTTCCTAATGAATGAAAATGAAATGGCCATGTTGGTAAAGGGCACGACCTTCATTTCTGACTCTCCTCAGTTTCAACTATGAGGTGAAACCTCTTATAAATCAGCCCAGCGGTGCACACCCTGCTCAGAGGTACAGAAATCCCCAACTCTGCACTTCTGAAAATTCCTAATCCTCCTGCTTTCCCCCCTCCTCCCAGCTACCTCTCTACGTGGTGTTATTTTTGTAAATAGTTGTATTTTAACAATAACCACTGCTGCATATCCAGAATCCAACACAGTTAAATGCCAGGGCTGTTCTTAGTGCCAGATTTACTCACGAGTTTAATTTTTATTTCTTGGCGTTGGGGGAGGAGGAAAGAAAGGAAAGGGACGAAAATATACTTTTAGCAACAGATCTTTCAAAAATACATAAATAACATTCAATGCTCAGAAAACATTAAAGAAATTACATTCTATAGCAAACTGCTAGTAGTAGCTTGAAACAAATTCTGCTAATTGTACTTTTCAGAAAAAACCCTGCGGTTAAGATAACTAATCAGCTGGGAATATTATAATCTGGCAAAGAAAGCTGTCAATTGAAGGAGGAATTTTTAGCATGGCTTATGAGCCAGAATTAGGACAGCTACAAATGTTTCATAGTATTTGGCAATATTTGAGGAAAGGCTAAGTTTTAAGTAGGTTAAAAAAAGAAAAAAAAAATCAACTTAAACCTATCACCAACAAAACAAGACAGCTGGGAAAAAATAACATATATAAAATATGTATTTTAGTACTACATATATATATATAAGCACTATATAGGCACACACATACAAAATACATGTATTTAGTGCTAAAAAACAGCATTCCAATGTTCCATTATTCTCATTTTCACTGGAGAAACCACATAACCCCTTTGTGCCTCAGTGTATCATCTGAAAAAAGCAAGGATAGTAAGTGTTTGTAAAACTTTGAAGTATGCTGCGAGACTTCAGTGTCTAGAAATCCTCAGAAACCTAGAGAAAAAGCAACTGGTTGGCAGTTAAAACAAACAGCTCAAGAAACTGCACCTTCCCTGATGTGACCTTACACTCAAATCTTTTAATAAAATCCCTACTGCTATTTTCTTGTCTCAGGTCCCAGCTCCTCCGTTCTGTCCCATGTACCATTAGAAGCAGACTGGTTCAAATTGGTCATAGATTTAGTAATTTTTCTGCTCCATTATAGAGCAATAAAAAACAAAACAATGTTTACCCTGATAATGAAAACTCAGAATAATCTTGCCTGTGACCGGAATACTTGCCACTGTATTTAGTTATGTTGAAGCCAATTGAAGCCAACTTTACCGTCACTTGTGAACTAGAACACCAGGGTTCTCTAACTGAGGCTAGAGAGGAACCTAAAGGAGAAAAAAAAAACCCAACAACAAAAACCCCACAAAAAACCCCAAAAACCACTCCACACAAGAAAAAAAAAAAGAAAAAAAAACCTACTACCATCAACAACACAAAACCAAAGCCAGAAAAGTATTCAATCTGTATAGGTTGATGCAAGCAGGCAGAGTCAGCAGCTGTTCCAGAGTTTATAAGCACCTTGTTATACAATCCTAACTCCAGAAAAGGAAAAAGACATAAATGCCAAAGAAATTTTAACTTTCCTCTCAAACTGTAAGGAGAAGTAACATTTGTAATTACCGTCATGATACTAGCAATTCACAGAGTCCCTGTAAATGCAGAGTCTAGAATACCAGGATTAAAAACCTGCAGAGAAACATCACTAAAGAGGATGAAACCATTTTGGCATACAGACTACAGAAAACAGACAGAAGTGATGAACATTTGAGAGCAAACAGAAAAAAATATGGTAAAGTGCTATCAAAACTTCAGCTAATCACCTCTGTTTTCAAATGACAGTCTCCATATAGAAGTATCATCATCAAAATAACACTTGTACATTCTAATTTATCATTTTTGTATAATACATAGTTATGTATTAGTATCTGTCATCATAGATCAATAAAGAAAAAGTGTCCTTGGACCACACTCGGACCTTGCTAAAACAGCACTGAAAAAGTACAGTACTTGTCACCATCTAAAGATTTGAAAGAGACAAAATTTGTACAGAAATGCAGTATCTTTTACTGGACTAGTTAATACAATTTTGGGGGGAAAAAAAAAACCAACAAACAAATAAGATACAAGCTGAAAAAGCTCTGTATGTACAATGTTTGCTTGTATTTTCCATCTGTATCAATTAAATGAGAGACATTGCCTATCCCTACAAAATACGACAGTCTTTAGCCTTATAACAGTAGAATTAATGAAGATGATGTTATATAGTGACAACATTGCTTCATTTTACTTCCTGTGAAGAAAAAAAAGAGACTAAAAATATCTTTGGATATCCATACATATTTAAGAAGTTCCATAGACTTGTAGTTATTCAGTGGGATATATGAAGTGTTTGTACTCAAGGCTAATACGATCATCAGGAGAATAACCACTAACGATTAAAAGTCAGAAAACAAAATTTACGACACTGAATGGCACTCAGCCTGAAGTGATTTGGCACATTTAGGAAAGATCACATACCAATTAACTAGCATATTTAAAGAGTTTATGGAAATATGCAGTTCTGTTTCTTAAAAGGTAATAAATAAATTTCATGTGATTAACAACTGGTATATTTGCCTGTGTACGTTTTATATGATCTCTTTCTTTTTTTCTTTTTTTTTTTTTTAAGGAATTACTACTATAGGATCTATAGGAAAACTGAAAGACTAATGAAGCAAATCTATAGCTTCTAAATTAAAAAAAAATAAAATAATGGATAATAGATGAGAGAGAAAGACAACCAATGGGTTGCATTAAGTAAAAGATTCACATTGGCACAGGCATAAAGCAAAGGAAGAAATTTACTTCAATTTACTTTAGTACAGTCTAAAAGCAGTAACGTAGATCCATAGAAACAAAAGTTACTCAGACTGGACCTAGGATAATGCCAAGCAGCACTCATGTAATAGGGAAATGCTGATTAGAGAAAGAGTATGAAGGTCATAATTCTAATTGAAGACTAATTGATCCCAGTCCACTGGAATCAATGAACTCTTTACCATTGACTTCAGTGACAGCAAACTGCAAAACACATCCATTGCAGCTTCTGTTCTGAGGGCACACACCAAACCTCACAGGCCTGCAAGGGTTGTTTCTTACAGCTGAGGCAATGAGTGATGGCAGTGGTAGAAAGCCAACCATAAGTAACACACTCATCGTGTATCACACTATGTATTCCTTTATGCTCTCAGTAGTTTGACTTAGTAAAAAGCACAGAACTGTGAGCTGCAAACTTCCAGTCAAATCTGGGATATGGCATTCATATTGGAGTTCTAAATGAAGAATCTACAGAATATTAAAAAAAAAAAAAAGGTATGTGCTACCGTAAAAAAAAAAAGAAAATTAAGTGATACAGTAAATAAGGAACGATTCATTAGTCTGATACACACAAAAATTCAGAAGTTATCTTTGATGCAGGATGGGCCATTACAAGAAGTGCCTTTTAAATCATATATTTTTATTCTGGATCTCCTATACATTGGCATGCTCTTGAAAGAAGTAGTTTAGGATTGCTCATAAAGAAACCATTAGTCACTTCTAGCCCTATTATCAGAACTGTTACACTTTTTTCCCCAGTATAATTACTATACGATCCACCTCTTGCTCCTCCCTTTACAAGCGTTGATTTGACTGTGACTCAAAGTCAGTTATTTTCTGAACACATGGTTGCCACTGAAATTAAGTCACATTGTACAGATGAATGTGTTGCTTTTGTTGTCTCTCTCAGTGAGTCCACTTTATTCTCTTACTTCATTCCTGGTGACAATTTGTGGTGCAGCCGGAGGTGTACTGAGCCATCACCGCAGGACTGTCAGCCATTACGCTTCTGAAGAAGAACACCTCCAGCTTTCAAACTCCGAAGGGAAGCAAACTGAGTACAGACTTTTAGGAACTGCCCACTGACAATAAAGTTAAGTTAACACTGCATTGGACAAGAAATGTATTTCACATTGCATACAGTGACACTGGAAGCACTTTGGTCACTACAGGAGTGTTCTATGTCTGTTAGTGCTCCATCTAATGGGATGGGGATTTTCTTTACTGTATCATTGTGGTTTATCTGTTTGTGATTTTCTGTCACTGCAAAAAGAAGTTGCAATAAAGGCTATTTCAGATCCAAACTCAGAACAGGGAAAAGTGCAATTTCAAAAGAAAAACAAACAAAACAAAACAAAAACACCCAAACAAACAATAAAACCCCAGCACTGCACAACAGCCATCCCAAGCTGAACCATTCCCACCCTTACAGAGCCTCCAGCCTCTTCCCAAAGAACTCTGCAAGGAGTTCTGAGCTACCAGAGACTCTGCTGGTAAAGCCACACAAAGTGGATCACCATGCAGAGACCTGTCAACTCAGGTCATGCATCGAGCAGAATAGCTGTGTTCACGGTGCTGTGCCCACCATGACAGTCCATGCACACTGATGGGAGCTGGCTCACCTGTAGAAATAACAAACCTTTCTCCATTCACACTCTTATCTCTTTCACTCCCAGGATAAAGGAAACGAAATCAGTTTGTGGTTTCTGTTCCCACAGTGTGGATATGGAGTTTAAGAGGGTCAGAGCCTGCTTTTTCACGGGACGTGGCCCAGTGCTGCCAGGAGGAGGGCAGCTTGCTGCTGCCCATCTCCTTCTCCCTCTGCTGCTCTGGCCTCAGAGTTCTACATCCTCCCTTTCCTCCAAGACACTGGCACTTGACAGATCTTCCACTGAATCAGTTAACTTGTAATCCCCATAGGTAAATATCCATTTAAAAAAAAGAAAAAAAATTACTCCCATTTCAGCAAGCTAAATTTGCTCATGGAGCAGTTTGTTGGGCATTGGGATGAGTTCAAAATAATTGGTGGGTGCATGGGCAGTGTCCTGGCAAGAAGAGGAGGGACAGGATGGGACAGCAGCAGAGGTAAGCAGCCGCAGGCTCTGATATCCCATGCTACGTTCCCACACAAACTAATGTGCTATTGATAACAAAACTCCAGCACAAAGAAGAGCATTTCCCTGCATTTCATTAGGTATTAGCAATAGTATTCAGTTTTTCTGTGGAAACATGGAATCCACATCTCAGAACCGTAACTGAAAGTTAAAGGCAGTCCATATAAAAGCATTTTGTTGGTAAGTATAAATGTATCTCCAATCAATTGCCTAAGGCAGATCCTGCATATCTTATTCACTTAACCACTACACTTAACATTTTTGCAATTTTTTTTTAAAATATCCTCTAAATAAAATACTACATGCACCCATGCTACATATAAATTTCAGTGTTTTCATTCAGTGCATTCAATAACACTGCTCTTTACTTAGGTTCTAAAACATTAGGGTATTTTATTTCTGTATTTGCTTCCCTTTTTCTCTCTCTGTTGATTCTTGGATAATTAAAACTACTCCCATCTTCCAGTTATTATCCTTAATGGTGACACTGAGATAATGAAATCACCTCCAAAATGTAACAATTTAAAAAAAAAAAATGTATTCAGATTTCACTACTAATTCAACAGGAAAACGAGAATGTACATTCTAAGTCTTTTGGACAGAAACATCTCAATTCCATCAGAATTGGTAGGTTTGGAGCTCAGTATATATCAGATGCAAACTTCTGTGTCCATGTTTGAGATCAGCTCTATAAAGCACGGTCCTTCGCATCTCGGGTTTGCACGGAAAAGGCTGCAGTGACCCATGTTCTAGTGGAACAGAACTGGTTGAAACAACAGAAGAAACTTATGAAGGAGTTGGAAAACAACAAGAACAAAACAACCAACCTCAGGCACAATTAAATAGAGAAATTTCCAGCAAACTCTTAAAATTAACATGTTCCTAAGCGATTTCAAAGTATCTGTTCTGGGCTGCTAAGAAACAATCAAAAGAGGCAATATTACGAACACGATGTAGTGTTTTATACAGAGTCCACTGTTCACTCTCCAAGAGCGTAATCATTTCTGGGGGGCCCAGGGCATGCAAATGTATGAGCTCTGATTCCAAAACCACAGCCAGATGTTGTGGACTTATCATTAAAATCACATGAAGAGGCACTGTTTGCAAAACAATTGCATCCCATAATCTCTTGACTGATACTTGAACACAAGCCCAGTTTGCCAACTGGCACCAGGTTGGGAAGGCTCTTGAGTAAATTGGCATGTTGCTAGCCCTCACTAACGCGGCACACTCCATTCTCCCGTCCCCGCCCCCAGTGCCTAAGGGGCAAATGTAAGCTTTTTCTGGAAACAACAAGATCACTTAAGATTTCACCCCCTTCTTCATATTTCCACCACTGTCTCCGAGATCTTCCTCCCCAGCGAATCGCAAATTCTGAATACGTTACAACATCAGGATGGCTCTTCCTAATGTGCAGTGTACCAAATCTCTGTATTTGAAAGCAGCCTCAGCCTTCCTACTGCTATTCCACAGCTTTCCCTGGTTTACCTTGCCTTTTAGCAGTCAGTGTTTTCAAGTAGCGTTAAAGCTTTCCCAGGCCTCTGTGGACAGCAGCTAAGAAAGAACAGGGAGTGGAACCTGCTATACTTTATCTCCATCCTGTTCAAAAGCTTACTTGAGAGTAAGCTTTTTCAATTGTAACGTCAGATGGACTACTGAAACTTGTTTCTGCAGGGGTTTATAATTTCTTTTGCACAACAGTGTCGATGTTCAGGTCCCAATGGTCAAAGGAAATTATTGTGTGCCCTTTCTAATTCGGTGGGTAACTTTAAAGCTACTTTTCTTCTCCACAACCTTCAAGTAACAGTAATACAGAAATAGGACCAGTTTGTTTTGAAAAAGCTACCACCTTGAATAAAGTCACTGGACTTCATTGTTTTGGAACAAACTACTCCCAGGCAGGATTTTAAATCGATGTCCTTTCCCATTTATTAAATGATAGCTGTAAGTGATATGAGTATAGCAAAGCCACTAAGAGTATAGTTATCCCACAGACAAAGCATTTAAACTACGACTTTAAAAATGAAAGACGTTAGTTGCATTGGAATAGTAAGTTTTGTCTGAATCTAGTACAATTCCCACTGAAACAGATTTCCTGAACTTAAAAAAAAAAAAGTAGTTGAGTACTATTCTACTTGAAATTTTTTTTTAAAGCAATTCTGTAAAAGGAATTCCTCTATATTTTTTGCTCCATTAACCCTCATACAGTTACAAAAAATTATAATGTAATTATTGATTTTAACAAAGATATTTTACTACAGAGACCCTATGGTATTAAGAAGCGTAATATGAGTCTTAGTATTTTTTCATTTAGTAGGTTCAATTTCTATTCAAAGATATAATCTCTGTGACAGAGATACTGTATTACAGGAAACAAATACACTAAAAAGATACATGAAGGGAAAAGCCAGAGGTTGAAAATACTACAATTAAGCTTGGAGTTTACAATCTAACTTTTTTTGTTCCCACATTACCTCGAGAAAAGCTGTTTTTTATCAAACCACCAAGGATCCTTCTTTTTCCCCCCACACCAAAATTGCACTACCCACAGCCATTAGAAGAGCAGGACTTGGGCTTTCAGTCTCAGTGGCTGCAGGCATGGCAGCTGCTGGGAAATGGTGACCATCAGTAATAGCCCCCAGCAGAGATGCTGTCTGGGTCTGCAGTGGCACAACAGCGTCCATGGGGCTCCGCCTCAACAGCCCAAGCAGCAGCTTGGCTGCCCAAGCTGTTCTCAGGAAACTGAATTTCAAATCTCCTTTTGGTCCATTCCCATCCCCTTACCCTGGCAGGGCAGGATGAAGGGGAAGGCAGGATCAAGAGATACCTTAGTTTTAATTAAAAGATGCTAAGTCTGTCATAGCCTAAAAGAAGAATAGCAGAGTGAACTGAGGTGCTGAAGCAGGTTAAAGGCCATTTATGATTAATAAGATCTTGCATTTTTCATCTTTCCATAACTTTAATTAAAACACAAAAAAGCAGATATGAAATACAGTCCTTTACTTTGTGGGATTAAGATGAAAGCACGTTACTGCTTTCATTCACGATTCAGTGCCCTAACACCACACCTCCACGATAGCTTGTCTTTCAAAAAGTGTCCCAGACTACATCAGAAGGGTCTAAATGTGCATCTCCCGTTTCTCCTACTCCATACGCTGCCCTACACAGCATCTTTGAGCAAGGTGCAGCAGGCAATCTCATTCTGCTTGCTGGCACTGCTCCATTTTACATATATAGTATTCATTGGGTCAGTGTCAAAAGACCATTTTCAGTCAAAAATCACATTCAAGAACCAGCCGGCCAGGACATTCAGCTAATGACGACTGCCTCACTTGCAGTCCCGCTCCAATGAATGCCAAATACTTAATCTACAGCTGCCACCAGGATTTCCTACATAACCCAATCCGTCATGCACACTCTGCATAGCAGAGCATGATTCCTTGGAAAGCATAAGCGGCTGGTGGAAGCTGCCAGTTTGACTGGCAGCTGAGCTGCTTGTGGAAGATCTAAAGCCTGGACTTATGCTTCTTAAGTGACAGGCATCTGTCTTAACTCTGTGGATGTAGCCTTTAATTGTTCCAGTGTCTGGCAGCCCAAGCAGACAAGAAAATGGCCATGTAAATGTCCTGCTCAACCACAGCGTGTTCCCACCAAACACCAAGCTGAACATGAGGAGTCTGTGCTATGGATGACATTGTGAAGCACAGCATGCCAAGCATGAAATAGTCAGAGAATTTCACTGCCAGTTTGAATTGTTAACCTGTACACAACACAAAAAGCAAATCCTGGATACTTGGGCAAGTGCCTTGCCTCAGGAGGTAGGATAGTCTCTACTAGAAGCAGAGGAACAGCTCAAATTATAATTCTGGTAGGAGAAAACGCAAACAGCTCTTCTCTGGAGTAGTCTCTACTAGAAGCAGAGGAACAGCTCGAATTATAATTCTGGTAGGAGAAAAGGCAAACAGCTCTTCTCTGGAAGTAATGCTCTCCCCACTGCTCCCCTTTTATAACCAGAGAGATAAGGAACTTAGTAACACAGCGTAAGAAAGAGAGAGATGCTAAAAATGTGAAAGTAAAGTTACAGAATATGAACCTGTAAAAACACTTAGATCCTATGACCCATTATGGCCTAGGGCTGCAAGCAAAACTTCGCTATTGCCATTTCAATCAGCTGTTACTTCTGGAGCTAGGATGCCCGTCTGTGAGAGAAAGCAATTTTTGCAATAACTTTCTTTTCAATTACATTAGCCTTTGCATTTCTTCAATATAAAAAGAATGAGTGCCTTGATGATACAGGAGAATTTCTTTTGCGAACCTGAGGTTTCTTCATCGTACTTTGAACACCAAAACCTGGGAAATCTGCATAAACAGTGCAGGAAAAATACAATCCCTCAAGGGAATTTAGATTGCAAATTACTGACGTGCTAATAAGATTCTTTATGTATGAGAAGGAATAGAGAAAGAAAGAATACAGGCAATTTCAGTAGGATACATACAAACAGACAAAATTAAATAATGCACTGGGAGTAATCCTCTGTAAAAGACATATTTTGGGGCATTTTATTTCTCTCCACTTAGTTCAACAAATTAATTGACTAATAGAAAATCAGAATTATGCCTTTTTTTTTATTATTTAACTAACGCTTCACTTTTTTAAAATTGCTTAAAGAGTGTAATTATTCCAAAAGTACCTATGCAATCAAATATGCTACAGCTACAAAAATTCATCCTAATATATTATGTTAGAAAGTTCTGCAGACATATGAGCTAAAATTTGAAAGCTAAAAATATGAAAATAAGGGAGGCAATGCTGCTTTTAATTCCACTGAAACATGCTACGTGTAGAGTTACACAAGTTTCAGCACCTTGAAAAATCCAAAAGCACATTCCTGTCATTTTTTACTCTGGTTTCTCAGCTCTGTTTTTTCATTTTAGTTTATCAAACCTGTTCGTAAGTAGTTTTGGCTTTATATTAAGAATATCTACTCCCGTAATAGCACATGGGCTCAGGATACTGACCATATACACACTCATTTTAGTTTTTGTGGCATAGGGCAGTCACCTATTTCCAATCTTAAGCAGCACAAACCCTGCAAATACTTGCTCTTCTGAGGAGCATATTGCCGGGATAAAAATAACAATCAGAACGAGTTCTATTTTGATAACTGAAAGGAGTTTCAGACAAAAAAAAAATATTTGGAAAAAAGAAAAATCACAGCCTGGAGTTAACACCAGGTAGAATCTGATGTGCAAGTTCAAGGAGGGTAGGCCCCCAAAAAACTTCAAAAACCTGAGATGTTTCATCTTGCTGTACCCAAAGCATTCTGTCTTTTTACTTTCAAGCAAGCATTTTTCTGCGTTAAACATTTAAAAAAGGACAAAAAAAAAAGCTGACAATGGGGGCTTTTTTATCAACACAAGTGATTTAGGTTATCTGTTTACATCAGAGAGAACAACAAAAAAAAATTATTTACAGTGCTCTTCTTGTGATAAATTTTTATTTTAATTTCTTTCTGGAATCACAAGAACATTAAACCAGAAGTGATGGGGAAGTTGATAACACATTTCAAAACTACAAAGGAGTTTTAATTTCCGAACTGATGTTTTAGTCACTGGCTGTTACATAAAATCCAACTTGCCAGTTCTAAGAGCAGTAAGAAGTCTCTCTTTGAAAAAAGGTTTTCTTCTTTTTTCATATGATTTCAATTTTTTCCTCCTTGGAACAGTGTAACAATAAGTGAGAATCTATTTAATTGGAAGTTTTAAAAGAATGGATACATTTTATATGTTACATAAATCAGAGCAAGAGATTAGAGTTGTTCTCTACAAGATTTTTTCCCAATTTCCAAGGGCTTGAAAAGATGGAGTTTTCTAATACATAAAGTTGTGAGAAACCATCTGACTTTGACAATTTTTTTTTTTTTTTTTTTTTTTTTTTAAATCCTGGAAGATTTTAGAAGACAAATAACTTCTAATAATATAAGAAAGTTAGCATATTACAGCACACTAAACTGGGCATACACAGTCTTACATAGCATCAAGAAAAAGATCACTTAGAAAAAAAACCCTTCAAATGCTTAGAATTTGTAAATATTTGCACCGTAAGTATCATTGCAAGTATAGTACATGGACTTAAATGCCCATTTGCCTTTTTTGGTTTGTTTTTGTATCTTAATCTATGAGATATCACAATGATTACAACAAAATTACAACCAAGTGTTACGGCAAATGTTACTAAAAAGCCACAGCGATATGAAGGGTCAGCCACAGAAATTGGAAAGAGTTCGTACTATATGTAAGAATCTAGCCCCATATTTTTGGTTCAATTATTCTAATAGGACAACTGAAAATGCATTGTGATCAAAGGAATTGACCTTAAAATCCAAGTTTTCTGATGATAACCACTCTCCTTCCCAGTCCTCCCTTTTCACACACAGAATTAATTTGGTGCTTTACGTAAAGATGCTTTACCAGACCCACTTCTTACAAACATGCTGCACTTTGCTGTTCTTCTCTATATACTTAGGGCTGATGTGTGAGCATCTTCCTCCAATTTATTGCCCAAAAAATGTTTGGAGGTTTTTCCCTTTTTTAAATCAAAACACAGTATTACAAAAAACCTGCCAATTATGGTTAAGTACCTGGTATTATTTTCCTAACTATTTTCCAAAAGTCTTCAAGAATTTGCAGCCTCATACAATCGCTATTAATCAGTATAATACCAACTTAAAAATCTGTACATAAAAGTGATTTCCTTTGGATACCAGAGCTGCCAGCTAACTAAAGGTTATCCACACTATTTCTCACAAATATATGTTTTTGGTTCCTCAACCAAATATTGCAAATCCTGCCTGTGTTTTTTGTCTCTAATAAAAAGCAATTATCTTGGTAGAAGGAAGGCATCTGTGGTAGGAAACAGACTTAAAAGGCTTGCAAATACCACTTTTCTGAATTCACAGCCCTAACTTAATGCTGGACTGAAGATTTTTTTCTTTCAACTCCCTCCCAAAGCTAGGTTCCTTTTTTTCTCTTTTCTAGTCTCTGGAGTATCCTCCCATTTCAGCATCCTGTTCTTTTTATACCTCCCTTTTATTTTTTGGAGAAAAATAAAAAAAGGAAGGAAAAAAAAAAAGCTATGCAGCAGTGGAATTTCAACAGCTACGAAACACATGAAAGAAAAGAAATAGCAAGCAACAAGCCAAAAGTGAAAGAGTTTTAGTATTTGGCTCCCCACCTACTCAGGACCAACTGTTGTCGCCGTTGGCTGGAAGAGCAAGAATTTGCCAAGGCAGTCGGAGGCGACAGGGAGCCCGACGCTGCCCATTCCCTTCGAGATGTTCAACAGCCGCAGGGAGATCGCCGACATGAGATCTTGGCAGAAGCTACAGAGGCAGCTCGGGAGTCCCATACAAGCTACACAATTGTTCATCTGCCTCCCTTGTCTGAGCTCAATATCCCTCTCCCAGTGCAGTATTACTCTTCTCTACGGGAATGCTGAGAACTTTCACTGTTCAAAGGCAGTGATCGACACAAAGGTCAGTTTCTTGTCCAACACACCCTTATTCTTAAGATGAAACTTAGTGTTCACTTTCTCTGACTCTACATGGGACGGACAGGGACTTTATACATTATTTAATAGGAATTTTAGAATGAAACAGTAAACGCCCCAAGGCTCTTCCAAAAAGTACAGGAGATTAAGGAAACAGGAGACTAAAGCTGGAGTTGCTAAAAGTGTCTTTCACGAAAACCAGCAGAATTTATGTCCATCTGCGCAGTTGTTCAGAGAAACAAAATTTCTGATGTATTTTCCATTCTACTAAATAGCTTTTGTGTGCAATTTGCTACATAATTAAGAGATCCAAAAGCACCATGTCACTGGTTTCAATAGGATTTAGTTCAAAACCATTCTTGGACAAAATATCCATTATACCTACAATGCTCTGCCTTCTATGCTACAACATATTGTAAACAATAAGTAGCTATCATTAGCAGCTGAATGTCTAGACATGAGTTAAAATTTATGTTTGGTTAACATGGCACCATAGCTGTAGATGATGTATCACTGCACGTGTATTATAGTAACTATTGTTACAAAAATTCTGTACCAATCAATTTAAAATAACCTTGTAAAGTTTAATTGCTATCTAACATGAGTTATGAATTGAACAAATGTCAGATCCTAGTAAATGTGTCTTTTATCATAAATCAGTATTTCATACACGATAATTATCCCATTAACGCTAAAGGAAATGCTTATTGAGTGTATTTAGCATGCACTGTAAGTGGTTGAAATGACCAGGTATACGTAATAATTTCCTGACAGACATAGTAAAAAAAAAAAAAAAAAAAAAAATTACTTTGAAAGGCAAATTATACTTGTTAAACAAAGATACTATAGAGAAGATAATTTTTAATAGAAACAAAGGCATAGTGTCCTAAGTTCTCTTTAACAGTTTCTGAGTTTAATAAATAAAAAATACAGTAGTAACCTCCAGTATCTTCCTAAAGCAAGAAGGCTCTATGCTTCATTTGGTTTTAGTTCTGTCTTATAAGATAAAGAATGGAGAACAGGTAGTTGCCAATTTATCTAACTTAACACATCCCAGACTTGCCAAGTATGCTGTGATAAATAGCTTTAACTACCTTCTGCTCGTCTTTTTATTATAGGACATGACAAAGGGATTTGTAGATTAAGTCTTCAACTTTATTTGTGATACTTTACTGAAGAAAGCTGAAAAGGGCACTTAAGAGGTTTAATGTGAACAATACAATTACAAAAGTAACGGAACAGCAAAACTATATTTTACATTGAAAATATCTAAAGTTTTAGAAAAGCCTTTAAAGAAAGCTCAATGTTGTTATGATTACTGAGCAATGCCATAAATAACCACGATCATCTTGCTTTCTTTCTGAAATACGTTTTTATAGATTCTGTCTACCTAAGAAACACATGTGCAAGTACACTACTGTCTCAGTCTGGTATGCTGAGAAAAGACGACCTTTGCTGTCATACGTAAGAGGAAATTTAAGATAAAGATAAAACTGTACCAATAAGCCAATTCAATATGCTCTGCACAATACTGCTCTAACACTCCTAATGCTCAGACAAACACAAAGACTCCCACAGTCAGATTAAAGGGACACCACCAAAGCTTCGGTCTCCTCTTCCCTTTCCGTTCCTAAGCTCAAATTCCATCACATACTTTCCTTGTGTAGGTTTCAAAATGAGAACTCATCTTCACATTTTTCCCTTTTGGCAAATCAATATGGCACGAGACTCACATCTTTTTGAAACACTTTGCCTGCAGGCCACCACAAATACTGCAACAGTTTCTTTTAATAATTTCATGCTGCCGTGATCAGTGAAAGAAACGCTTGCATCTATATTTGCTATGCTGTAAGTAAAAGACTTTCTGAAAAGCTTAGGAAAGCTTAAGAGTGTGCCTCCTGGTTCATTAGCAATTTATGTGCACTAGTAATAACCATTATCATTAAATCATTATCATTAATCATTATCATTAAATGGTCCTTATCTTCATCCTCTATGCCATGTTAACTAATCTGTGCATCACGGAATAAAAAATTTTTTCAACTCTTTCGATATATTTTGCACAACATGTCACGTAGGTCACCTCATGTTGTGAGGCACCTTTTGCCCGATACAGAGAGTAAGGAATTGTCCAAGTTAGTAGGCAGATTAATTTACTTCTTACCTGTTACAAACTGCAACTGTTTTCCAACAATCTCATTAAAGTAGTGGTTCTTAGCTGACAGTTTTAACAACCCTGTATCCCAAAAACTGTCACATGAATCTTGAAGTACATAATAACTACAAGAGAGAAAGAAATATGTTGACTGGAATATTAGTGAATAAAGTTCACTAAATTGTGACTGAATGCCTAGTATGATCAATAGTTTAATTATCATATCATTCTGTCATCAACATGACAGAAGCCTGGCAGTTGTTGCAAAGCCATCATCTAACAAACTGCTGATCCAGAAAACAACACAGATTTGAAATGCAGAGAAAGAAAGCCAATATGTTTATGTAAACCTATAAACAAATATAGATGGGATAGATACCTGTCAAATATGAAGTCACCATAGGCTCTTCTTCTGCCCACTATTTCTGATGTTCAATATACTTTCTTTGTGTCCTGCATGTGTTTAGAACATTTTGAATACTGTTTTATAGGCCATTTTATAAGGAAAGTATCACTGTAACCTTTTAACTTAAAGTGTGAAATAAAAATACTTACTGCAAAAACATTGGCCAACTGTTTTATTTATTCTGTTTACTAAATTTTCAGGGAAAAAAAAACTGCCTGAAAGAGTAGTATTGCTTACAGCGACAGTATGGGAGCAAGGTACATTTGCACAAGGACCCTGTGCAAGGAATGGAAACAGTCCCCATTTGTCTAGCCAAGAGCACGTTTTCACTGCTGCTTTTCCCTGTCTTGGTTCACAGACTTCAGCGCTCTCTTGATAGCCATGCTGCTGCCTCAAGCTATGGGTATGGGCAACCAAATATCTTTTTTAAAATCCCCAAATATTGAATTTGTTCAAACAATTAAGTGATTGTGACTTACTGGCAAAATAACTGGTCACCAAGAGATACAGCCATTCTCGAAGCTATTGGCCTGCTGATTCAAGCTCAGAAACTGTTTTAACCTCAGTGGTAGCTCAGCTTGTCTAACTCCCCCATACAGCCACATGACAGGTTTTACGCTGTGCCTTCTTGTTAACTGTGCTAACACACCATTCAAAACATCTTTTGTTTCTCTGCCCACAACGTTCACTATGTACTTCACTTATGGTACCATTATAAACCTTCTTCAGAATAACCTATCACTACAAGAGAGATTTTTTTAATGTATGTATGTTTGACCCTGTGCATGCATGTGTGCCTGTATATATATGTTGATCTTTATCTGAAATATCACCTTTAAAAGAAACTAAAATGCTTTATCTTTTAGCTACATCTATCATGTGATATCTTTGACATCTATTAACAGACAGAACTCCTCAGCTTATATAGCTGTTTTTTATTTAGCATGAGATTCTTTTCATACATGTAGATCTTCTCCAATAGATATTTACCAAGTGCTAATAGGCTGATAAACTGATTATACCACTACTCACCACAAAAGCTGATGATATTCTTTATTTCATGTTATTGTTTTTAAAAAAAAAGGAAAAAAATAACCTTTTTTTCCTCACTATTGAACAGAGACAGTCCTGGAAATAATAAAATATCATATATTTTTCTCTTAAAAATTTCCCTTCTAGATAGACCTACATTCTTTATGTGCCACTTTGCATTTTAAAATCAAGCAAAGGTTATTTTATTGCACCTATTTATGTTTCTTATTTTCTACTCATGTCACAACATGCTTCACGGACTGAAGCTGAAAATCCTTATTAAAGATGGTGCTAAAACATTTTTTATTCTCTCACAATTCCTGGAACTTCTCAGAGCAGCCTTAGCATGTGAGAATCTGTGTATTTAAAAGTCTCTGGGAAGACTGTGAAAGTGGTTGTTATTTTATGCCAAAGCTAATAGTGCAATATACTGGTCACATTTTTATGGCCACACCTAACCAACCTTTCTTCAGACCCTTCCTAGCTGAGTGATTAAAGAATAACATCGGTTACTGTATAACTTTTTTTTTTAATGACGTGGCTGAAATAGAGCCCATTACAGACTATATTGTCTCTCAAAATATGGGGTGAAAATTCTGTTAAAACAGCAAAAAGTTTCCAGTTGACTGACATTAGAAAAACAAACTATGAAACTCAAGGACCACTGCATTCCACTTAAATATGAAAAAATAGTGAGTTATATTCCTCCTGTGTTACAGGGTACAAAAAGAAAGGAGAAACATAGAATAGAAGAGATTCAAGGTAATGCAAGACTGAAGTGAGGAACCACACTCCTCATGAGTGAATTAGCCCTTAAATAATAAACAAATAAATATAAACAAAAAATGCCAAAAAACTTAAGGACTACAATTCACATGGATGGACAGCACTGATTAACATGTTGGAGGTAACATAACATTAAATCAAGCTATGCTGAGTATAAGGCAAAGCCTGTGTGCCCCCAGCCTTATACCTGAGGATATAACCAAGGAATACAGTTACCCTTCATCTCAAGACAACCTCCGTTTGAGCGGGGGTCCAGGCAGCACTAGCACCAATTCCTCCAGAGCCAGAGTCAGGTTTTACCATGTTTCCACCACTCAAAGCATCGCCCTGGGGCAAGTGGTTGCCCTGGCATGCAGAGGCACTCTGGCAATCAGGCTAAATCCACAAAAAGGCAGACAGTTGAGGCTGTGTCTGCCATTTGCCAAAAAAGAGGTGAAAGAACTGAAATTACATCACTTTGCAAGAGTTTGCACAGCATAGCAAAGATCACAGAATCACCTCCTCAGAAGACAAATTATTCACAGAAGTAACAGGTGATATTACAGCACAAAATGAATAGACTATTAGCCTTCAGCAAATGGGGTATTTCTTGTTTTTAAATTGTACATTAGTGCTCAAGCAACGATGATATTTATACTGCACATCAAACTGCAAGAATAAGAAAGTAGTGAGCTAAAACTGAGGACTTAGGTTAGTGATCTTGTATGCCCTGAGGGAGTATGAGATCTAAATAGATGCACACATAAAGTAAATAAGATAAAATGATACTGGGGGAATAATGCCAACCGCGTCAGCAATATGAAAAAGCTACTGTTCAGAAATGTCCAAAGGATATTAGACTCCAATCTCAATAGACAGTTTGGAGAGAACAATCCTGAAACAAGAGTAAGCACAGAGCTAAGAACACCTCCAAGAAAATCACTGGCCAGTCCTTTTACAGTACCACGGCTAGAAAGCAGCATACATATCTCCATAGATAGCACTCAAAACGAGCTGGCATACGCCAGAATGCTATACTGTCATTTTATATTTGTATTTAGAAGATTTCCTCAGAGGGGTAAGCTGAAACATCAACATAGCAGTATTAAAAATTCTGTTTTCCTCCTTCAGCTTTTAAGTTGTAGATATTAACAAAGATGAAATGCTTATCTATTCAAATAGAAAGGCAATTTTGACCTTAGTGCATTAGTGTAAAAACAAAATGTGTTGTTTTGACATTTACAAGATGCCAGAATTAGCTGCACTTCACAATCAGCCTCATACCAACCTTGCTAAAACAGCCTTGCAAAAGCCCCTCTGGAGGAGGAGAGATGGGGAAAAAAAAAAAAAAAAAAAAGAAAAAAACCAGTTACCAGTAAAGGATTTAGAAACCGAACTTCAAACACATCGAACTGAGCACTTGAGCTCTGTAGACAAAGGATTCATGAAGCCCAAACTGGAAGCAGACTCTACACATACGTAAAATCTTTTCCACCAGCTAAAGAGCAGCCAGTGACTGCCAAAGCTGCTGCGGAGGATGAAATCTGCTATCCAGGCGGCAATGGAGGGTGCCATGTAGATTAATAAGAAATCATTAGTTTGCACAAGCCACGCTCCTCCTGATTTGTCCATACATTTGACCATTACATTTGTCTGGCAAAATATGAGACAGAGAACTATTATTTTGAGATGTTTTGGCTATCTACAACTGCTGTTATACAGTTTATTAGTGAGCCACACCAAGCACTCAGAGCTTAGACACTGAGCAAAGCAGACATGCAAAAGAGACTGGTTTTGACTAATGTCTGAATAGTCAGTAATAACAAGTAGTGGCAACACAGTAAGCACTGCAGCGGCATCAGTGACAGCCTGTGCTGTGGGTGGCTGGAGGAGGCCCTAACAGCTACAAGAAGAAACATCTACGCTGCTTCCGAGCTTTTTATTTTGTTAAACATCTCTCAGTAATACAACTAATAAGGCCCTGTACAGCCTTCAAGGATTTCTAATTTTTATTTTGTTCGCTCCTTATTTCAACAACAAAGGTCCTGCAAGCCTTTAGAGGAATACTAATGATGCAGAAGACCCAACCCTGAACCCTGTGAAAGCCATTACAGTTCGCCGAGAGTAACTGGGCTGATGCCAACTCAGTTTATTATATCGCCTTTGTTTGTTTCCCTGAAAACACGATGCTACAGTGAACCAGGGGATGTTAATGTATTTCCATGCCATGCTGCATTTGTTTTTATTGCCAGAACTCCATATTTAATATAGCTGATACCTTCTACGAGGCTAAGACATCTTAATGAGCTCAGCACAACCATGCACAGAGGCCTACACCAAAGATCACTGCCTTGTGAGCAGTTTATTGGGGCGGGCATGGATCACTGTCCAAATATTACTGCTAGCTGCAGACTAACTAATGCACTTTTAACAAGCTAAAAACATCTTGCTAAAACGAATCTTCTCATTATAAATAAGTGACAGTAAAGTGGGCACACAGTGTAATACATTTACGAAGGCCATCACATGGTGGTACGAATTAGCTTTCGTACTTGGCATGTTTCTATGCTGATAATGGTTAAGGTTTTTGCATATATTTTTTATTCTGGCAATTGCAGTTGCTAAAAGAGATCTTACTGTCAACTTGATGCATATATTTGGTATAAGACAAAATCCCTTCAAAGATCATCCCAGTATCATTAAATTGTGCTACTAGAGTCCTGCCTACCCCTGTGCACTGAAACAGCATTGCCCCGGCAAACTGTCTGATCTCAGCCTTTAAAAGTACATACAGTACCACATTAGAGTAATACCAGGTTAGTACTACTCTACTGACCTGCAGTGCTACGGATGGTGCATGTACATACATAGCTTTAATCAAGAGAGTAAGATGCACTTGCTGATAGATGGGATTCAGTCTCAGCCCAGCATTGCACCAGAGTAGCGCAAGATCTGCTTCCAGGCTTACACTGAATCCGTGCATTTACCTGGGCATTTACGAGTATGAAGCTCCTTACGTGCTATATAAAATTAAAAGCAGGATTGTTATAGAAACATACATACACACACACTTATGAGAAGGTTCTTTTGCACTGCTCTGAAAATAGAAAGAAATCTTTAAATTCAAATATAAATAAAAGCATGTCTGATGTAGTGCTCGCCTGCACAGCCAGAAAAACACACACAGAGCTCACTCACAAAACAGAGCTTCCCAGCAGAGACAGCCATACAGAAGCACCTCAAACCCAAACCTCCTTCTGCTTTGAGTAACTTTTCACACGGATTTTCCAAGCACTAGGAGTTTTTTTAGTAAGTTACCAACCCCTTCTAATGAGGGTCATACATGCAAGGAGTCCAAATCTGGATTAAAAAAAAAAAAATGAAAGTTTGAGGTAATTATGGATGCTGCACCACTGCTTTTCCTACACGATTAACTCCTCAGTTGCAATTTTATACATCTCTTAGCATTCTTCTCCACACTGGAAAAGGAATATTGCCCTTGACTGTGAGTGAAGTTTTTCAGCTATTTACTGTCATACAAAAATGAGATTGAAAAAAGTAAAATTCTCTTAAAGAATCTCACAGTATTTTTTATACATTCAAAATTGTAAGCCTGCTGGCAACTAAAATGTGGCCACAAATACAGCTGAGTCATGGAAAAACAGAATAAACATACCATGATTAATGGTTTTATGATTTACCACAGAAAAGCAACTGAGATGTCTGGATCACCGTAATTTTCTCTTCCTTCCCAGGCTTGGATCGCTCCCAGTTAGAGCGAAGTATTCCAATTACTTAGAAAACTAATCCGTTTTAAAAAAAAAAAATTGTACACTGCAGACAGAACCACAAGATAAAGCTGTTTGACAGTAAAAAAGGGAGCTGAAAAGCGCTGAACAATAGTCTGTGACTAAGTGTCTGGCAGATTGGGTAGGGGCAGGTGAATCACGAGTGCGAGACTGCATGTGTCACCGCTTGGCAGCAGCCGTTCGTAATCTGGGTTGAGGCGTAAAGGTTGCACCGTTTGCATTGACCTGTGTAGGCTGCTGGAAGACTTGGGAACTGATTGGATCCCTTTGCTCCTCCATCTACAGTTTCCCCTCGCCAGGCCAAGGGCTCTTCCTCAGCCATTCATCCCACACAGCCTTCTGAGGCTTTTCAAATGGGCAGCTGCAGCAGATCATTGCTCTGGCATTAGCTGTGCTTCCTACATTCCAAGCTGTAGCTGCATTATAGATGCAGGCTGTATAACTACTCTGTGCTCTCATCTTTCTGGGTACTATTCCTGACAGCGGCAAGCCAAAAAACAAAGAGACCAAGTCTTAAAGGTCAAGGAATATTATATGTGTCATTTCAATCTATCATCAGCTCAAAAAAAAAGCCAACCACCAAACCTCTTTTTCTTTAAGTTTAGCTTAGTCAAACTTAACCTTACTTATTAAGCTTAAGCTTATTAAGAAACATTTGTCTACTTCACATTTTTCCAGTACTTCTAGGGAAATACAAAAGAATGTTAAATAAAAAGTATAAATCCATATACATACTTGAACCAAGTATCACCATAGTTCATAGAAACAGTAAATTAGCCAAGTCCCTTCTTCCAGCATCCTCTTCTGTGGCAGACTAAAGAATAGTGCTATGAAATGGCTTCTTTTCACAAGGGACATTATGAACAGTCCTTGTACTGATCTTCTGCACAGGTATGCATTTTACCTTGCTTATTTGTGAATTTGCTCTCCCTCTGACTTGATCTACCACTTCCCTGCTTTGGTAACTTGTCCCTGAAAAACCAAGCCAAAAACGGCAAGAGAAATTCTTGTTCATGTTAAAAAAAAAAAAAAAAAAAAAAAAAGAAAAGAAAAGAAAAAGAAAAAAATCAGTGGGAGTTTTCTGAAGCTGGGGCTCAATATTCAGAAGTGTAGAGAGTGCATTGCATAACATTTTCTGTCAACAATACCAGATGCATTTCTAATATAACTAATTTGTGGGATATTTATTTATTGACATTTCAGATGACCAAACACTGTTATATTTTGATCTTAATTATATCTTGTATAATTTGGTAACTGAGCAAAGGTTACGGACCACACCTGACCCCTTTATAAAGCTGTCAGCAGTGTTTCTTCATAGGTTAGAATCCTGGGGTTGAATATGAAACTTAAGCTGAATTGTTATGGCACAACTGCAATTAAACAGTAGCAAAAGACTCTGGTTTAGGTCCGTACAAAAAGCTTGCAGAAAGGGAAGAAGCACATAGCTAAATCTATACCAAAATATAAATTGATGATAACTTAAACCCGAAATACATTATTTAATCCTGCAGTATATCTTCCTAAATTTCACCTCCAACCTCTAATAAACACTCGCCGTGAATGCAGAATTCTTCTCTGTCACACAACTTACAGACAGTTTTGGACAGGTAATTCACAACAGCCTGTTCCTGTAGCCTGGACACAGAAAGCACGGCTAAAAGGCCAGAGATAATAACTTCAAGGACCAAACCTTAATGCACATGGGTAGAGAAGGAACTGTTCATCACCTAAACTGTTTCGAAGCCAATCCTGTTTCTTGCCCATAGAGAGCAAATTTAAAGATCAGGGTTCTTGACATGGTAGATTAGGCTCTTCTTCCACACATTTTGCTTGCTGTGGAATTTGATCATTAACAATCTTTGTGCCAGTTCCAGATAAAAACGTCCTTCATGTCTTTTAAAAGCAGCATTTTTCCTCCTGGAATTAAAACCTTTTCAGGTTATTTTTTTTAATCACAAAAAATTTCTTGCTGCCAGTACTAGTAATATATTAATTATTTAACTGAAATAAATGCATCTATTAATGTGTTTAATTAAGCATACAAAGCTCGCTATTTGATGTTATTTGTATTTAAGATTTTCTGTTTTCCCTGAAGTATTTATTATCCATGGCATGATTCTTCTAATCTTAGATATACTCTGGGACTGAAGTACTATTTTATATCAGCATTTCTCAGCTGCTTTTATCATTAATAGATATATTACAAACCATGTTAATGAGCTGTTTAGTATTCATATATTAGACTTTTCCTCATTTTATATGGAAATAATACTATAAAAATTCTAAGAATAGTATTTTATGTGCATGATAATGATGAGATTCAGAGCAAATAAGAAGGAGGAAATCTGTGGTGGCAGTGAATATGAAACGGATTAGTACATTGTCAATGTGCTTTACATTGGTATAAAATTATTAATCATGTAATTAAGTAGGATCAATTGCACTGTTTGTTTTTGGGGCAATGTTTTAGCTATTTTAGATGTTTCATCTTTAAGAATTTAATTTCACACTTTAATGACCTCCTTGTAATTTCCTCCTCCTGCCATGAAGTCACATAGTCAGGATATGCATGAAATCCACTACATATCAACAAGTGACTAGGGTGGAAGGCCAGGCCAAAGTTACCGCAAAAGAAGACAAGAACAAGGCAAATTAAATAATTTTGTAAATATAAAAATAGTTCAGTTCAACTGACCTTATTCATCAGACGTGTTCAAATCCCCAGGATTGTTAGCAGGAAAGAAATTATACAGTTACTCGCAGCAACTGCAGCTTTGACCTGGCTGACCTCAGAGACATCCCCAGCGCAGCGAAAGTGAAATGAGATTTGGCATTATAGGAGCCTAATGAGTAAAACCGTCAGCCTTCAGTACACTTACATCTGCATGCAGGTCACAGAAACAAATAAAAAACTAAAAACCCAGCTTTGGCTAAGGTGGAGAGAGAGAAGACTATCCTCTATCTTGGATAGAGAACTTACTACTGTGTTACTGAATAAAAACCCAACTGTGAAAATAAGCCTGCTATTAAACTGAATTGTCTCATTTTGAACAGGGAATTACAAATCAATGAAACAAAGCATTTGTTAGTATGGGAAATCCAACGTCTGAGTAGGTTCCCTTATTAATTTTATACGCCGGACAAAGCGCACGCTGCCGCTGCGGCCCCGGCTCACTGCGTGTTCTCCTGCACGTGACTTCCCGGGGACTGAAAGCAGAGCTACGGCCACCAGCAACACTCTGGATCGAAGGGGGTGAGGAGGTTGGAGACAAATTCATTGAAAGGCAAGACAACAACAGGTGCTATTTATTTTACTGAAAATATAGTCAGAGAAGATAGATTTCAGTAAGAATAATGTATCTTTATTTTATTATTGTACTGAACAGGTATTATACTATGTAACATCTCTCTCAATAGTAGAGCAGGTATCTATAATTTATACTACCCGTTATTTGTACCTGGTTTTTGTACTTGAACTTACCATTGGCTTTAGGTTATGGAGCACACTTGTAAACTAAATTACCTCTTGCAACAAGAAGCTAGAAAACCAAAGATGGCAGCACATTAGAGATCTACCTTAGACAACTTTAGATTAAATAGTTTAAGAAGTTACCTAAAATATCAAATAGCCTGGTATAGAAGTAGAGCAGAAAGTGTCAGAATGAGTTAGAAAATGCCATCTCAATATTCTCTATAGCCTGAGCATAAAGGCAGCAAGAGACGCTATTTGTAGCCTTGGCATACTTATGAATGCTTAAGAAGTGGAGCAAAGAGAAGAAACACTTCAGAGGTAATTTTATTATAAGATGGGGAAAAAAATTATATTTTTCCACCTAGATTTAGTTTCAACACTTAAATAATGAAAAATAAGCTTGCCACATCTTTACTTTGGAGTAACTCATATTATTGCAAATACACCACTAACAGCTATACCTTCTAAGAAGCTGTGCCTTTAATGAGGTTATAAATGTCAGATGGTAAAAATTAATTTAGCATTCTCCATGAGGCAATATATACACAAACTTGGATCCAATCCTATAAACGCCTGTTCTCATGAGTAAAACTAACTCGAAATTATTTCATATTGGGCATATCCAAGTTTTACATACAATTTAAGACCTATTTCTGAGGGCACAGCTCACAGTCCTACAAAGTAGATGCACGTGGATGTTGATGCATCTTTGAATAATGTAAGATGAACGCGTTAAGCTATGCAGACTTTAAAATGTTTCATTTGGCACAGTTAAGTTTCACCCAAAAGTACTGGGGCATGAGTAAGAACTGCTAAAACATGGACTTTCTGGGTTAGATCTGTACAGCTGTAAGTTAACATAAGAAACTAAATCCTGAAGGACACCTTTTGAAATGAAATCTTTTCCATCATTTTCTTTTCTGTTTTATTAAAAGGCTAAAACGTAGCACAGTTGAATCCAGACTGCTGGCTACAGTGAGTTACACTCCTTTGTCATAGTTATGCACGATTCTTTGTGAGCAGAGGTTTTTGTCTTGCATTATTCCTTCGTCCATAGCAAAGTGCCCTCTTTGCTGACTAAAACTACTGTGCGTTTTATCGCTAATAACACATCTAAATTCTTATTTTAAATCACAGGCCTATTTTCAAAAAGAGCAATTTTACTTTTCTTCCAGAAAGCCATCTGCTTGCTAATGAGAGTTGTTTTAATCAGTAATTTTGAGAAGAAAAATGGTTATTACACTTTAGCACTTTTTAAGTGACAAATAAAGAATACCATCCAGCCCACTATTTAGATACACTACATTTCTCCCAGAACAGGATCTACAGGCCAGATGTATCATTATAATTATAAACATTGTAATGAGTCTCAGTGCAATTGGGGCCCACAGTGAAGTAGCATCACCTCAGATAAAAATCTTGCAACAAAGAAATTTCATACATAAGATTGCTGTAATTTATAAATCCCTGCATTAACAAAAACTGCCTTTTTATACCAGCAAAGCCAAAAAGGCTTTTGATGATGCTATGTACTTGCATTTTTTTCTAAATATGTTTTTAAATTTTATCAATGCCTAATCAATAGACAATGCTGTAATACAGTAATTTCTCTACCTCCCTTTTACCAAAGCTATTCCTGGTAGAGAGTGCAATGACAGCCTAACAATCAATGCTCTCACAATCATCTTGATATTTGGCTGAATTATCCTCCTTAAGGTGCATTCCTCATTTCCCAAAATACTCCTTTCCTGGTGCTGACTATTGAACAGCAGTAACATGACAAGACAGCAAGAGACACAGGACTGTTAACGGGAAGATAAAAACTGAGACAGAAAATGAAGGACTAAGAATTAGGACATCAGTGAAGAGAAAAGGATGAGACCTATAAGAGGGGAAAGGGAATCTGTTTAGGATGATGACAGAGAAAAAATAAAGGAACACGGAGGATGAAAAATAGTTTTCACAGTAGCAGTTTCATAGTTTCATCTTAGTAGTTTTGCCAGCAGAACTAAAAAAAAGCAAGAAAAGAAAAGTGGGAAAATAATGAGGTGAGGATTAGGGCTAAACAAAAAAATTGTGGGAAAATGCAGAGCTGGAGTCAAAGGATAACTCAAGTACAGAAGGCCCTGAAAGAGTTGCAAGGACATAAATATGAAAGGGAAGAGGAGAAAAGAAAATAAGTAATAAAATTGTTAAGTTGTAAAAGAGAATGCAAATTAAATTAATTCCAAATAAATGTGCATGGAAATACGGACAAAAACATCATGGAAAAAAGTTCAAATCAGTACACATAAAACTAAATAAAGTACATATCAAACGAAATAAAGAGCTTCTAAAAAACAAACAAACAAACAAACAAACCCAAACAAAAAGCCATGCTGCAATCTGACATCTCTCCCCTTCATCACTTGCCTATATGACCAGTTACTGCCCCACTTTTCCAAGCGGACAGGCATTTTTTTTGCCCCAGTGTATCTTAGAGACTCACTGGTGCAGATTCTTTCAGCCACAATGCTATTGTTTAGCTCCTCACTGGGGTCTCCTGCATCGACAGTGCAGGAGACACATCCCTCCTGTGAAACCAGAGAGAACCGCATCTGTACCATGCCCAAACTGTGATTAACACTGAAACGTGTCTTATTTGTGGCCAAATACTGTCAAGAAGGTCAATGCTGGGGAAAAAAAAATGTCATTAGGTTAGGCCTAACAGCCAGCACAACCTCATGAAAGAGAAACTATGCCAAGTCTTTCCATCTCTTCTCTCTTTCCGCATGTGCACTTTTTTGGGGGGTGTAATTTATAGCTTAGCTATGAAAATAAAATTGCTTTGGGTTAAAAACTTGAAAACAAAGTCTTGGTCAAAGTATGAATTACTTTTATAGGTTTTTCAAAAGATTGATGTTTTCATTTTCTTGTCTTATGAGTATATATCCCATTAGATCTGCTTCTGTGTAGGAAGTGCAATTTGAGCAAGCAATTAATCCATAAATGAGCTGTTTCAGAGTTTTAGGTATTGGGCATCATCCTTCAAAGGTTCTATCCTGGCCTTGTATTATACCTACATGTTTCCACAGACCTTAAAAGAGGCTCATTTTGTCGGCAATCATTTAATTGAATTCCCTGTGAACCACTTTTGGAAAACCATGCACAAGATAATCAGCCATAGACAAAAAAAAAAAAAAAGAAGGTAGTATTTCTAATGACTGAGAGATACAATGACCTTTAAGTCCTTCAGTCCTGAACTTCTTGTTGCACACTTTATTCCAAAAGAAAATATGCAGCCAGAGAGCTACAGAAATTATATCTATTTGAACCTGGACCTCTTGCCAGGGATGCTGAGTTTCTGTGCAATAACGACACCGTGATTCCCCGTGTAGTTCTCATATTTCACATAGACTGGAGATTCGGTGAGTTTGACACCACCACCCCACCTCCCAAATTCATAAATAAACATTTTGAAAAATTTGCCCCATGTGGAAAGGAAAAAGAAATCTAATGCTGCATTTTATGTACTCAGATGGTCACATGAACTCTAGCACTTTCCTGAATACAAGGGAAAATCTCGTCTAAAGAGAATTTCATATTATGAGCTCAAGGCACTTAAAAAACAAAGGAATTCTTCTTTCTTAAACTTTTTGTGCACCACACAGATCTCCCGCTACACATTTGCAAGGCGTGAATCATTACTAGTAAAAACAAGCTAGCCTTACAAAAACCTATTGGCCTATAATAAAAGTTAATATAACTATATTGGTAAGTTGTAAATAATTGTTTAAATATCTGCAAATATAACATTTACACTAACTTCAGAATGATAATCAAAATCCATTGCAAAGTCTTCAACTACATTTTAAGGCAGTTACATTTGGCCAAAACAGGATTGGGTGTATGGAGTATGTAAAGGACAATATTCAAGAACATTCAGACTGGAAACCAGAGTAGAAATGAATACACAGAATAGAAAATAAACTATAAAAAAAAAGTTATTGAATGCTTTTAGTCTTTAAAATTATTTTTAAAAACCCCAAACAATTAGCAGAAGCAAGTAATTCTCTCCCCTGCCAAATTCCAACCTTTACCTGACTGTAGCATGTCACTTTCAAAACAATGACTAAAGAAAAAATATTTTTATTCACAAAACTGAAATTGCATCCCCCTACAAAATGAACACTGCTGGAAGCCACGCTCTTGTTGCTAACCCTTTACAGATCAGGCCGCCGTGCCTGACAAGTCACCAGGAACAAGACTCACTATACTTCCGATACCAGTTGGACAGACTTACACCTTGCTCTTGCAAGATCCTTGTGTTCAGTATGGTGTAAATTTTAGCTCCCGCAGCGTTACCTGGCTGACAGGGTATATGATACATACAATAGGTGTTCAGTGTACCATGGCATTCCTCAGGCACTTTGTTACCTATCCTGTCAAACATTCCCTCTTGTGGATCTGATCTTCCTATCCTACTCCAGTTCCCATAGTTAACATAGAGCCACCCTTTATTATTAAAAAAAAAAAATTTAAAAAAAAAAAAAATTAAAAGCAGGAACAAGCTTAGTCATTCCATATTCAGATGGTAGAATGCAATGCAGGTCCAAGCAAAAGCCATACAACCTCCTTCTGGTGGGACCCATCAGCTCGTGTTCAGCACTATACCAGCATTCAGTGTTATGCCAGCATATTTGCTTGGCTTTCATTCGCTGCAAGTTTAGATCTGTATATAGGTTGTATAGACACAGCCCATATAACACTGGGAT
>NW_009203425.1:44554-44908 GCF_000690835.1 Fulmarus glacialis | reverse complement strand
TATGTCATTGATGAAGATATTAAACGGTATTGGTCCCAATACGGACCCTTGCAGGACACCACGCGTCACCGATCTCCATCTGGACATGGAGCCGTTGACCACTACCCTCTGGATGCGACCATCCAACCAATTCCTCATCCACCGGACAGTCTACCCATCAAATCCATATCTCTCCAATTTAGAGAGAAGGATGTTGTGGGGGACTGTGTTAAAGGCCTTACAGAGGTCCAGATAGATGACATCTGTAGCTCTTCCCATGTCCACTGATGTAGTGATTCCATCATGGAAGGCCACTAGGTTGGTCAGGCAGGACTTGCCCTTGGTGAAGCGATGGTGGCTGTCTGGGATCTCCTC
>NW_009203425.1:0-44372 GCF_000690835.1 Fulmarus glacialis | reverse complement strand
GGCAACTACATCAGCCAATTCCCTCAGGACCCGTGGGTGCATCTCATCAGGTTCCATGGACCTGTGCACCTTCAGGTTCCTCAGGAGGTCACAAACCTGATCTTCTCTTACAGTGGGAGGGACTTTGCTCCCCCCAGTCCCCGTCTTGCGGTCCATCCAATCGAAAGGTGTGGAAAGAGAGGTTGCCAGTGAAGACTGAGGCAAAAAAGTTGTTCTTCTTGTCCGTTGCTACCAGTTTGCCAGTCTTGCTCATCAGGGGCGGGTTTCTTTCTTTGAGCTTCCTTTTCTGGCTGACATACTTGTAGAAGCCCTTCTTATTATTCTTTGCATCCCTTGCCAAGCTCAGCTCCAGGCGTGCCTTGGCTTTCCTGACCCCATCCCTACACAACCGGGCAGCATCCCTCTACTCTTCCCAGGATACCTGTCCCTGCTTCCACTGCCTGTGCGTTTCCTTCTTGCCCTTTAGTTTGACCAGAAGGTCTCGACTCAGCCATGCCAGTCTCTTGCCTTCCTTTCCTGATTCCTTCTTGATCCTGGGGATCAAGAGCTCTTGCGGTCTGTGGAGTGTGTCCTTAAAGATCTGCCAGCTCTGTTCTACTCCCTTGTCCCTGAGGGCAGTTTCCCAGGGGGTCCTATTGACTAATTCCTTGAACAGCTGGACGTTTGCTTTCCTAAAATTCAGGATCCTGACTTTACCCTTCACCTGACCCATATCCCTCAGGACTGGGAACTCCACCAGTGCATGACCACTGCAGCCCAGGCTGCCTCCAGTCTTGACGTCACCAATTAGCTCACTTGCTTGGTGACCAACAGGTCCAGTACTGCATCCCCTCTGGTAGGCCTGTCTATTACCTGGCTTAAGAAATTATCCTCAATGCATTCCAAGAGTCTCCTGGATTGCCTACAGCTCACTGTGCTACTTTTCCAGCAGATTTCAGGGTTGAAGTCCCTCAGCAGGACAAGAGCCTGTGAGCGCGATGCCTCCTGTAGCTGGAGTAAGAAGGCTTTTGCCAATAGGCTCCCCTTGACCGGGAGGCCTGTAGTAGACACCAACCACAAGGTTCCCTTTGTTGCCTGGGTCTCTAATTATGGTGAACTTACTTCAATTTTAAAAGTTTAAGCTCATGATCCTGGAAGAAAACCTCAGGCTCTTTCTGGTGTCTGGCTCTTTTCCAGGAAGGAATGGTTAAAGTTAATAAGTATGTACCTGTCTGTGAGTAGGCAGCAAGGTGCAGTAAAGCAACTACATCTAGGCACCTATCTCAGAGGAGCTCTCAAGTAGCTGGATTTGTATTATATTTAAAAACCCACTGCCATTATTATTCACAAAATACACTGCCAGATTAGTCTCGTATGGTGAGTTGAGTAGTAGCCCTCTTGGTATCCATATGTTTTTATAGACAATGGTCCAAGACAGTATTAACTTTTATTTTTGTCAAGTTCAAGCTGACAGTGAACTGCAGGCCAACTGCCTGCCACTGGCGTGCCCTGTGCCAATTAGCTCTGTCACTCACAAGCACACTTTAGCCTTAGCTCTAACCTTCTACCTCATGCACAGTTCCCTGAATTTAGAAGATCAGCCTCAGTGCAGGCACAGATTTAAGCCCTTCTGTTTGCTCTGTGAAGTGGACGGACAAAAGGCAGCTATGGTCTGCCACCGTGATGCCAAGCTGGTGCTGTGCTGTGTTCACTCATGTTGACCATGCTGTCAGCATCCCTAGGGCTCACCTTCTAGGGACATCACAGTGGTACCTGCTGTTAATCTCTCTTTCTGTGGCTCCTTTTCACAGATGCAGAAATCTTGAGGCCAGAGGTGATTTTCTCTTCCCCTGTCTGGGGCGGGATGGGGATCCTGTGGAAGGAAGGGACTTCCACCAAAGGGCACGGTGGGGGGGAGCGGCTCTGCTGACACAAGTGAGAAGCTGTACCCGGGACTAAACAGAAGTTGTCAAAATCTAACAGAGGGTGTCCAGCACGAACAATGCCTCACTTCCTATTTCTCTCCAATAATAGGAAATGTGGCATTGTTGTCACTGCAGGGTCTCCGTCAGAGTTCAGCAACCCATGTTTACTTCCTTTTTGTCCTCTTCTTATGTGCTTGTGTCAGCAAACACATTCCCTTCCTGCTGTTGTCCTCAGTGCTGAGACGAAGACCCCTTGCAAATAGTCCTCCCTGCAGCTTGGCATTAGAGGCTTACCTATCATTGCCACGTATTGTCTCCAGTATATTTCATCCTTCCCAAAGGAACTATTTCACATTCAAATTAAAGTTTTAGACAGTACAGAGATCAATTAAATGATAATATTTTCTCATGATTAGGCTGGTCTTTTCCTGTAAGCAACTCTTATATTGGGTGTCCGTTCAGTAGTGCTAGAACTCATCTCACTTTTCATGCGAGATTGCCACGGTTCTTAGAAATGCAGATCATCATTAGCATCATTATTTTCAGATAAATTAAGAAATTCATTGAGAAAAAATGAATTCATTTTTTCCCTGTGAATATTCAAAGTGGTGGGCAGTGAAAGAAACAGCAGTTTTCTCATAAAATTTGTCCCAGAGACTGCCTAAAATTCCCAAACAAAGCACTGCTAAGAACTTTGAGGCTTTAATATCAGTTGCATAGTGAATATCTAAGAAAAGACAAAGTTTCAATTTTTTTTAACCTGAGTCATCAGAATGTTTTTCCGTTTCATTTGGCCATGCAGTTTCATCCCTTCCAGCATTTAATGGGCCAAAGCAAGTATGGTGTGTGAGACTGGTGAAAAATAGCAATTGTAACAACACCTTTTTGTTTGCTTCCTCAACACAATAGTTAACGTCATTTTTGCAATTAAAAAGGAAGAGCTTTTGATGTGAACTTGTAAAAGCATTTTGATTAGAATTCTTGAGTGAAGTTATGATTCTGGTCTAAGGTACAACTTGCCTTTTATGTATGCATTTATTTTATCATCAGTATTGCAGATGATTTGATTTTTTCCTATACAAAAATGGTGAGTTTTTGTAAAATATAAGAAATAACGGGAAATAATTTTTGGAGCTTTGAAGCAAATTCTGCATTATCTCCAGAAAAATACAGCTTTTAAAATAATGTAGTAGCTAGCTTATTAATATATGCTTATTAATATAAAGAAGTTTCTAATTACTCTATAAAGCCTAATGTGGTATTTTACTATGCCTGTAAGTGGAGCAGTCTAAAAAAGTCTCAGTTAATTGTGTATTTAATGTTAATTGCTGGAAAATTTTGTTCAAATGAGAAAAAAATCAGACTTTTGCAACATGTTAGCCGCATTGAGTGCCTGCAATTTTGCTTTTAAGCGTCTGCTGATAATCTTTAGAGCATTTTTATTACATTTTAAATTTGTTGAACAAAATCATATTAATGCTGATCTTAACTTACTATATGTTTTAAAAGGCAGGTTCACACCCAGCATCTCAGTACATGCTGAACTCCTGTAGCATTAGGCACAAACTATGTTCAGGTGTCCCAAGATATTAGCACTCATTTTAAAGGCTATAGCATCTCAATACACTTTAGAATATACACAAAGGATGATAAGGAAAAATCCTGCATGTCAGACAAAGAAACTGTGAAAGAAACCCTAAACAGACAATGTAATGTTCATAGACCTAGGATGCCCTTCTGTGGGATTGTGTTCTGAATGTTGAGCTTCACTATAACCTCTTGCGCCTCAGTAATTTGAGATGCTTGTTGGTTTGGCAATTGGTTGCACAAAATAAACCGTCGAAACATCATGTGTGATAATCAGCCAATCGGGTCTCCAAAGAGTCTTTAAATGTTCAAACTGAACAAAGGCTCTGTATCTATCAAGTTCAGATTATTGTCTTGGACAGCAGCTCTCTGCCAGGTAATGTGCTGTTTTTCTATTTCCTTTTAGCTTTACTTAATGGCAATAGGTAGTTTCAGATTACTGAGGTAATCCATGCAAAACTAATTGACTAATTAAAGGCAAGACAAGTCAATGCACCAGCGCACGTTGCACAATATTTGCTATTGGCTTTTTAATGATTATCTAGCATATATTGACGAAAGCATGTGAAGCACTTTAAAGGAGAAATATTCTTAACACTTTGTCTACTCCTAAAAAGTTATAACAAGGATTAATGACTGAATGGTGACACTCCTCAGTCTTGTCAGGCTTTATAGATTTGATTGACATTTTTTGTTCATATATTTTCCCAATATTTCTGAGAAAATAAAGAGTTCAAAGATGAGTCTTCTAAAGAGAAACTTTAAAGAAAGGGAAGCATCAGTGTAGGTCAGGTCAGATTTCAGAACAGATGGATGTGAAATGTAAATCAGAATTAGTGAAGGGTGTGCTGGAAGTGTTCTGTGGCTATATGACTTTGAATTAGAGGGAAGATAGGATAGCGGTAAAGAATGCAAGCAAAGTATTTGGCAGAAACGCAGCTTTGATGAAGCTCAAGAAGCTCACAGCTAATATGGAAAAGATGAATGAGGGCAGAAGATTTGAAGACAAGTTGGACATAGCTGAGGCAACAGGCAAGGTGGAAGATTGCTGTGGCAGCATGTGTGGGAATGAAGATTAGAGCCTGGGCTGACAGGAAGAATTAATCCCATGTGTGCTGAAGTAACATGCAATTTATAAATGCCATATCAATTTTACTTACAAGACAAGTCTTCATGATAAACATCTTATTTTCATAGGATTTGGGAGGGCAGCAATAACATAATCCCCCTGCATGAAACCGAACGATGGAATGAAGGCTATGCACTTACACAGTTGGTTCTTCCGCACTGCCAGAGATTTTTATGATAAAGAACGAGGGGTTGCTTTAAAGCGAGCAATGTAGGTGTATATTTCACTGACACAAGTAACTCTGTTACAGTCTTTTGCAACCTCAGAACTCAGTGTCCTATGCCTAGTTTTAGCTGTAGGCACTTAAAAATTACTAGATTCCTTTGACTGAAGCAAGTGCAAAAGTAATTTCCAATTCTGTTTTTCATATATAACAACCCTTCTGAAACCTCCAAGCAACCTAAACAGTTTTGCCAATAGTTAATGCACTAGCAGTTTTACAATGGCTGATTATACATAATTTTGGAGAAAAGTTTACTGAGTTTATTTCATGGAGATAACCTGGTGATTTTTGATGCTGTTTTTGTCATCCCTGTTATCAAAGTTTAAAGCCTCAAGGTCTAACTCTTTGCTTACTGAGCTCAAAAATGAGCGCAAATCTGTCTTTGATTTCACTAGAGCAGGCTGATGGCTTAGAGGCCAGAATTTTGGCTGCCGTCTTCACAACTCTTCTGATGTCGGAAGCACTGTAATGGCTTAGCACATAGTAAGGCTATGGACTTAAATGGTCAAAATGCAAAACAAAAAATGACAAAACTGGTCAATGGTGACAATGGTGACTTATGTTCTGGTTTGTGGTGAGGGTGAATTAGTAACTAAGAGAGTAAGGTAAGCTCAATTCTAGCTCATTACATTTGTTTAAATGCTCATATCTGTAAACATTTAGTCTGAATATTAATTTTATTTGTATGAGTACTCTGAGTATCCTGTTGCTTTTTATAGAGCACATTATGCAAAGTTGTGGGCTTTTTTCATCAAGACTCCCTTTAAGAGGCTCATCAGAGTGAAACATAATGCTGTAGGGTCTAGTAAGAATATGCACAAGTACTAAAATGCTGTGTGTAAACATTCACAAGAGTTGCTCCTTTAGTTCAAATACTGAAATATTTGTTGATAATGAGGAAGAAGCTGTAAAACACGCATTCCTGTTCTTAGACAGATTTTCTTTGAAGTCAGTAGGCATTTCAAAAGGGTCAGACGGTATATGTATTTCTGTAAACTGATCCTTCAGTTTTTAAAAAAAAAAGGAAATGCATAATACAAAAATAGCATTTAATGACTATTAGACCATATCCATTTTTCTTATTCACGTGTTTAAAAATTATTTACTACAGAGTTGTATTTATGCATCACTGTTAATATATATCTTTTTTACTTGAAAGCCATTTTAAAAGAGAAAAAAAGGCATAAGGAAAAAAAATGTCCTACTGAATACTTATAGCTCTGTATGGGATTGTACAGGCGTCTTTTGCATAAAATTTCTGATAATCTGCCAAGTATGAGCTCAAGGTGTCTTGTCATACCCTGTGAAGTTATAACACTTTTTGTATGCAGTGCCACAGACGATAATGCAAAGAAGCAGTATTTCTCAGCCAAATCCTATTTTGTAATCCCCTTTAACTTGCTTGTTATATTTTGTATGTTCCAGTATTGGTTCAGCTTTTCCATTAGTTTATATTAGTGCCTTGTAATTTAAACCCTGGTGTGAATCTAGCACTACAAATGAATACTGTCCTCTGATATTCTGTGTATGACATGGTATAGATAACTTTATCCATAATAGACAGTATCTCTATTTTAAGGAGGTAAGACGAGGTGATAATTCTTTATATGGACACACAGTGACTAGTTGGGTCAGGGTGAGTTTGCGTAGTGGAATGAGTTCCCTACAATTGCGTCCAGTAACCTTGATAATGAGGAATGGCATAAATGTTTAATTTATTCATTTCTTTCCACTCGGAAGGTCAAAATGAACTGGTATCTTCATTTCTGTTTCTGTAAGTTTTCAGATGAGTTTTACATTTTTGTTTTCAAGTAATATTTAATTTGAAATATCAAAATTAAACTCTAGGTGTTTAACTCTAGGTGTTAACAAAATTAAGAGGATGCATAAAATATAAATTCAGTTCATTGTAAATTTCAATAACAACAGTCTAATTTTAATCCAGCTTAACTATTTTAGAAGTCAATTGATGGTCAAACCCAACGTTATTGTAAAGTAGAATGAGTGAAACAAATCATCCTTGTGGTGACTGGGACTGATGATGACCTTTTTGCATTTATCATGAGATTAGACAAGCAAAGAATTTTCTCCTTCAAGGACAAGAAATCTTAAGCTGTCAATAGGTATATCAAGTTCTGTTCACAAAACTGGAAAAAAACACGCTTTTTTATCTTAAACAAAAAAGAATTTAAATAACTGACTAATTAATTTCCAGCACAAACAACTGATCTGAACTAAAAACGACTGGACTGTTAAAGGAGTAGATAAAAAATTTAAGAAGTTCTTTGAATTCTAGGACTTGACTGTGGTTTAAAGCCAGGCCTCCTTTGGAAGACCAGAGCTGCATTAGAGTTAGAATTCCTTCTGGACAGCATGTGTTGCAACAGGAGTTCTACCAACCTGTGAGATGGAACAGCATATCCCCATCTGTTGCTGGCCAGCTGTCCTGTACATCCCCCTCCTTTCCATGAGATCCACCTGACAGCAGTAGTTATGCTCTTAAGCCATGATGCAGCTGAGCTGTAAACATGAATCAAAAGGGGAAGCTGCACTTCTTCGCAGTCATTTGCCTGTCTAGAATACAGTCCCTGGGTGTGTTGGGCTTTATAGCTCCGATCCACAAAAAATACTTAGCATGTGTTTGTGCTACTGAATCTCTGAGGAGTCTTTTCCTACAGAGAAGCATACAGTCCTTGTTAGGAGAGATAATGAGATTGTTTATTGAGGTTTGTTATAGGGAATATTGTTGGAAGAAATGAGTGCTTTCCTGGTAACTACTGGTTTACAGTGCTTAGTGGTTGACAAACTATTTTAATGTTTCATTAAATTCTCCATTGCCTTGTGTCAAGAGAGCTCTCATCACTGTCTCTAAGGACTAATTCCCACATTTGGGAATAATAATTACTCTCCCTTTTTCAAAATGGTTAATTTTGCAATATGTTCAGGAAATACTCTGACAGCGACTGCAAAATGTCCACACAGTGTCTTCTGAAATCTAGACCTGTGAGAGAAGGATAAAATACCAAGAAAACACCTCTTTAATGTTTGTTCTGAGAGAAAGGGATGGTGACATGGCTGTTAGGATTATTTGAGGAGTAGGATTTCTAAGGGAAGGGTAGTGGTTTTTTGTTTGTTTGTTTGTTTGTTTTTTTCTTCTAGGTTTCAGGCAATACTCAAAGTTTATTTAGGGAAGTAGAATGGAACACAATTCACTCTTTGTGGATTTGCCTTAAAAACATGCATCATTAAAGACTCTAGCTGATCATTTCTTTGAGTAGCTCCTCATCCTTGTATTGTGAAGTATAGCAAGTAGTTTTTATCTACTATCCTCCTCTACATCATTGAGTTTTTACAGTGCCACAGACATAGAGCAGCAAGAATATGTGACTGATGTCATTACATCATCTTTAGATTGACTGGGAAGAGCCTTCTCATGCATTCCACTTTATTCTGGGCAGTTATCTGTGGTGGCTGTATGAAGAGTTAATTCATTTTTCCATTCTCCCTTATTGCTATAGATTCATTAAAGCTGAAGCGCTTGCCCTGGTTGACAGTAAACCTCAGGTAGTTGTGAAAGAAAAGTATGATAGAAATGGATATTGAAAAAAAGGGATACTCATTAGATAACGTAGTGTGAATGTTTTTGGCTTGGTCTTTGTGTTTATTTTGCAGCCTGCACTTCCTTGGGAATGCAGACATGGAGACATGCTGGTGCAGCCTGGACACCCAGGTTGCTGGTGGAAGGGTAGCCCCTGGCAGGCTGTATGCAGCAGCCAGTGCTCCCAGAAGAATTTAGGAGGTAACTCACACACATGCCTATGCTGCTGGCTAGCTCTTGCCTGAAGACATCTGAATTAGGGTGCCAGGAGAAGAAAAAACTTAATCTGCATTGTAAACGGCAGGTAACTTCAGCCTGAGATCATTAAAACTTCAGCTGACGGCCTGATGGTGGTGTGCAACTCAAGCAATCTGCACTGGTAGTGCGCTAGGTTGAGAGAAGGAGGTAGAAAAGCAAAACTAGAACAGTTGATCTGTGGGAAAGAAAGTCTTTTTGAGCCCCTTAGGTTTTGTCCCTTTGCACAAAGGGAATGATGGCAGGCATGAAGTGAGATGAGACCTTGAAACATGCAGTAGAAAGGCAAAAGGACTGAGGAGGTGTCTGAGATGAAAAGCATATGATATACGTGACCATACAACATGAAGAAGGCTTCATGAGAGGCAGCCAAAACCCCCTTCTTTTTGTTTTCTGGATTAGGACAATTGACATGGGGCTACAAGAAGGAGAATCAGCTCTTTTTGGGCATGGTTATCTGAGCTTAGCTACTCATATGCAGAAATATTTAAGCTGTGAGAGGGAAAGCCATCCCCCTTCTCCCCAGATACTTTTATAACATCTTATGAGTAGAAGCCAATATTTTAAAAGATCTGTTTGAATGAGGGCAAAATTACACCTTCTGCAAATCAGAAGACAAAGCGTAGTGTGGGGAGGAAGCAATTTTTCATTTTATGCACCTTCATCCCCACAAAACAGGCACTTAAAATAAAGATATTGAATAGTGAAATAAAGAAAAATGGAAAAGGGAGAAGAAATCCCACCTAATGACAAATCAGAAATCTGTAAAAAGTATTTTAACCACATCTGGCATTATAGACACTTTAAATCACTAGTCATAAGTAGACCATAACTGTACTAAAATACTGGTATAATGCAACAACCATTTAAGTGCTGTTGGGTATGTATTTCTGTATTTTAACTGGCTTGAATTCATTCTTTATTTATTTATTTTTTGTAAGACTTTTCAGAGAGTATGAATTGAGTTTTAGTATCACTGCGATACATAAAATTACTGATATGTTCTCAATTTTAAATTCCAAATGAGTCATTTTAAACTTGGAAATAAGAAAAGAGGTGAACAGGAATGTAACTCCATAGAGTAGGAATTTTTGCTTTAGTAATGAACTCTCTTCAGTATTAATAGGGAACTAATTTGTATCAATCAGTATGAAATACACCATTAACATTTTTTGCTTAGTAATTAATCTCTGACTTATGAGGAAGACTTTCTCTAATGTATGAAAATATTAAAGAGTTAATTACAGTCTATAGAAAAGCCTTGTGGGATGCATTGCATCCTTTACGTAAAACACATTGTTTTCTGTCCCTCGGTAAGTACTTTATTTGTTCAAAATGATCCCATGATATTAATTTCTGACTTGGCAAGAATGATATAGATCAACAGTATGTACTAACATCTGGCTGCATAGTGCAGCTGAATTACTCGTGCAATAGCAGTAAGAGAATAAAATGGCATGCAAATATACATAATTTTAGGCTCAAGGGCCCAGTATTCTTGTGCAATGCAGGTTAAACAGACTGACAAGGCAGAGACAGTTTGAGATGTGTTAATATGGGAAAATGTAATTATTTCCAATATAAAAGTTACTGTAATTCAAGCAGTAGATATAAACTGAGGAAAATAGTGCTAGCCCTGTGTGTAATCAGATCATACTGTAAGGCTGATGATTTGCTGGGTATTGTAGAGTTGAAATAGAAGATTTGAAGAGAAATTACAGAAGCAAATCCTTCACAAATAGAAGTATTATACATATCACAATGAAATATATCAATGACAGAAATGCAGCTTCATTAGTTATTGCAACTTTCCTATCAGCTGAGTCACCAGATTGCTTCTAAAGACTGGGATAACTGTTGATATCTATTCTTGAGGAGCATTGCATTTCTAACAGAAAGGTGTCTGAAGGGCAATTTAACCTTAAGTTCATAGAAAAGTAGGTATGCATTAATTTCCTTATGTCACTAGGGAAATGTACGTCTTTAGCTAAATATAAATTCCTCATCTCTCCTTCCCTGCTAACCATAATAGTGAACAAGTTGAAACTGTTTTTCTTTGTCTGCCAATACTTAATGAAGAACAATTAATTTTCTTCTCTCTCAGGTATCACTTTATCCATCTTTCTTTCTCTCCCTCGCTCTTTCTTGCACATTTTGTTTCTCTCTCCCCTTTTTTTCCTTCATCTAAATACTCAGCTTCATGTTGTCCTTATTCAACCAAGATACTACTAAAGCTGTTTTTCCAGAAGGCACACAGCCCAATGTGTGGGTACCTGGTAACAGAAGTCAGTGTCTTGAAGAGATGGATGTATTGGCTTTTTATGAGAGACATGAAATGTCCACATAAAGTACAGACTGTCCTGATGTCTGTATCCTGATGGCCTCATGTACGGGGCATCAGACAAAAAAACATTGCTGATGAGCCTGGGGGTAATTTTAAACTGGTGAGCTAGATCTTGGCCTCTGAGGTATCTCAATGTGGTGTCTCAACATGGCAGGTAAGAAAGAGGTGTACTTTCACACGAAGGCTTACTTCCAGTATTTCCTCATTTCTTATGAGGACAGCGTCTGAACTTGCTTTCAGAGCATTGTTTGTTTATTTATTCATGGTGAGTACTACAATTTCTGAAATGTGTTGACTCTGTAATGAACTGGAAAGAGGATTTTTCTGAACCTGTAGCATGAGTCAGAAGTGCCTAGCTACTGACATTTAGCCACTTCTTGATCTTTTCTTTTGTTGCACAGTATGAGCAGTACAAATGTGATTCTACTCCTCAGAACTGAAAAGGTTTATCCAACATTAGAAGTGCTAGATTTCCAGAAGAACCTCATATCTTCATAGACAATATTTCTGGGAGGAGATGTCAGGGAAAAATCTGACAGCATTAAAAGTTATAAAAATTACTTTGCATTACTTTAATGTTGCCCCAAAGTTACCTGTTGTTATATCAGCACATTTCCTCTAAATTTTTTATGCTGAATTTCATCTTTTAAACTTCTGTTCTTTTTTTTTTTTTTTTTTTCTCACTGATTTATCTTTCTTCCATCAAATTCACATCTATATATTAATAACTGGAAGTGCCTTACCTATTTAAACAGGTATTGGGATAAAATGCAATTTTGTTTCATGGAAATCTTAAAGACACATCATCTTTTCCAGTTTTTGATCATCCTAGCATCTTTACAAATAGACAACCAACTTTATTTCTTTCCTATACCCTGTAAGTGAGGATGAAGTCCATTAAAGATAATGAATTGATGCTATCATGATATAATAATCAAATATCAATACATTCTTCTAGCCTAAAGCCTGCTTTACAAAATTCTCATTTCAGCATCTCATATCATGTGCATACCTGTAATACTAATAAAAATTATTTTATTGCGGAATTAGTGTAATGTTCAGACTAACAAACAGTCATGGAAATACTTGAAAGAATAGCAGCAGGCCCAGCCTCAGGGAAGCAATTATTTACTGTGATTTTCCTTTCAACTTTTGTCACGTGTGATTTTCACAAGGTTTCTTTTATTACCCTGTGCAGTTGCCATAATAACAGCATGTCTGTTGTTGGAAACCTCAGGCTGTATTTGTCACAGGCATACCATGCAAGTAGGAAAATTGTACTTAAGCCTTGACATAGTATGGCATGACTTGGTTCATTTATCTGGATTCAGCTGGCTGAGGGTGGTTCAGCACGTTACTCTGTTAGTATAAAATTTAATTCCTTGTCATTTTTGATGGATCATTAATTACCCCTGTCAGGTAGTAGCAAAGAGTTTTGTAGTTTAAGTCCTGCAACAAGTTTTGTAAAATGTAGGGTTATTTCTGAGGTACGGTGTGTGGAGTAAAACTAAAGTAAGGCTGGTTTTGGTTTGGTTTGGTTTGGATTTATTCCTTTTGACATCATTTCCAATGTTTGTCACTCTGCTTTAGTTGCCTTGTTGCTCACGTTTCATAAAATACTACATATTATGTGACATGCTTAAATAGGTTTTGCTACACATAAATCAATGTCTTGGATATGAAATACTCTGATCCTACTCTCCATTTGCATTATCAAGGTGAAGTTTCATATATTTCCTTAGAAAGGAAATTTTAGTTTTGAAATTGGAAAGTGAAGTGGACAGTATTGCTGCCTGATGAATTCTGAATTAATAGAGAATTTCTAATTAAAATTCTTTTGTCTCTTCATAAAAAGAAATCATAAGGAATTTAAACAGATATAAGTGCAAAAATAATTCTTTCTAAATGCTATTTATTTTTTATATGACAAAATGATGAAGAAAAGATGAATGATGGGAAATGGGATTGCCAAAAGCAAATTAAAACACAGATGATAATATGAAACATATAAATATTATCCAAACTATTAGAACAGACAGAGGAGGGGTTCATCTATGTATTTTATTGCAATTGGGTTATGGCTTATTTCAGTACATCTAGAAGATATTTGTACCCTGATGCACAGATCCTTGTTTCTCATCTGGAAATCTTTTCAAGTAAGAATTTTAGGACTTTTGGCAATTATCCAGAAATCTCAGACATGTCTGTTGTGGATGCACAGTCTCCTGCAGCTCGGTACCTGACACTTCCTGCTTCTTTGTCATATAAAACAGATGCTTGTATTTCTGCCCAGAAAATCTGAGGCAGAAATATGCCAGGCCTAGGCAGCATTAATCTGAAATCTGGATATTCAACCCATAAGCAGTCAAAAGTATTCTTTAAGCCTAGAGCTCCTATAACTTTTGGGATCAGATGGTGGTGGGAGCTATACAGATGCAGATGTGTTTGTTTTCAAAATACATTGAATTTTGTTAGTTTCTGTGTGAGAAACTTGCTCAGCGCCTTGCATACACAGAACCAGGTTCCTATTGCCTTACTTACCCTAACTATACCGTGTTACTTGGCACAGTGCAAATGTTCTACAGTTTCTGAAAATGAGTGGGTTTTTTGTCATGACATGAGTTGATTACTCAGAAATTGAGATTCATTAAATAAATGGTCAATTTTAAAAATCATCCTTTCTGAGTCCTTGCTTAAAGCTTAACTGTTGAGAGCAATTCTTTTTTCTAGAGCAGCTTTTTTTAGTTGCATGCACAGGTGAGACATACATGCTTCAAATAGAGCATGAGTCTCGAGAATTAATTCCTAGGGTTTTAGAATCATATTGATTTTGTTTGCTTACCTATTTCAATCAATATCTTTTTCTTTAACTACTTTGGCATCAACATTAACATTTCATATGACTTTTGTCTCAGAGATATGTTGGGGGAAAAACGATCCCAAAGCCCCAGTTTCATATAGATTTAATTGTTGGAACCTGTTATTAAAGGAATCTGTGAAAAGGTTTACATAATTTTCTTCTAATAATAAAGACTGGTTGGTTTTCTCTGCCTCTTTTTCTCCCCCCTCCTGTGTGTAAGACCTCTGAAACTGAGGGAAGAAAAAAGGTTTATGGTAGATATTCCTATCCTCTGAGCCTAGTTATAAACTCCTCTGTCCTTCCTCTAATTTGATTCAGGATCTGATTGCTCTAAGATAAAAACCAATACTGCTGCTGTGTTTTCTTCATTGTAGCTGACCTTTGCTGTGCTCACACTACTCTGTTGGCCAACAGTATTTTGGAAAACGGGATCAAGGCCACGCATGTGTATTTTTTGCAGGAAATAATGAATCTGATCATTGCAAAGAAACAACTGGGTGTATGCTAGATGCCAGGGAACAAGCTAAAAAGTAAGAAAACAGTTACAGAGAATAGAAATTATTTTATATTTGCTCCTAAAACTAGTGTTTAATCAGACCACTTGATGAAGAAGGTACAAACTGTTAAATTTCCATGAAATTCTGTGTTGATAAATTCTATCAAATAAAACCCAGCAGTTTGGCCCACATCTACATTGTTTCCTAAATCTGTTGAATGATTTCACAGTTGAAAGCTGTTTGGCGAGGCAGTTCCTCTCCAGAAATGCTGTGGCATTCTGCGCAGATCAGCTGGGGCAAGAACAGCTATCAGAAAAAGTGCTGCAGGGTGATAGCAAGCCACAAATAGTTTTTTGAAATACCCGTGACTGTGTTATACTGTACAGCAGAAAGATACCTTAACTATTTGTGTGAAAGCACAGGATTTTTCTCTAGCTTGACTAGAAAAGAACAGAAAGGAAGAGGCAAATGAAAGACCACAGAGAGAAGAAAACCCAACTGAGAGGGGAGAGCCGAGTGCTTCTTTTCTAAGAGGTGCATATGGTTATACACATTACTGAGCCTTCCCACATTTTCTTGTGTAATGCTTCCCACCTCCTTGCATGACTTAACTCAGAATATGGTACAGGCAGGGTCAATGAGGGTGAACCAAAACCTCTAGTCATGAGGCTAAAAGGTGACCTTGTTCTGCTGTGATGCCAAGTATTTCGTCTGAAATCTCAGCTGAGTCCTCCTGCAATATCCTTGAGTATGAGCATAGATATTAAAATATTAGAGAAAGAAAAGACAGTTTAAATAAGATAAATGTGATGATACAGAAGGCAGAATGGATAACAAATACAATCGAGGCTTCAAAAAATATTATGCATGCCATGCTAATCCCCCAGAATGCTTTCCTGTTTTGTTTATGGCAACTTCTTCTTTTTTATGAGTAAATTCTACTTTGGCACAAAATATGCTAATCTGCTCCTCTTTCTGTGCCTTTTAACAAGCACTTGCTCATGCTGCAAAATACAAACAGACAATAGCTTGGCTAGTGCTGAATGTGTGGACTTTGCATATATGATTTCAGCTAAGTGACCTATAACACCAAAGCCAGCATTGATTATAATTTTTCCAGTAAATCCTTACATTTCGGGATGAATACTGGGTCTTTTATGGATTGCTTCTTTCACTTGCAACAAGTAAAAGAAGAGGTTATTGCTACATCATGATTTCAGATTTTCAAAATCAAGATGTCATATTTTTCCAGTAGAAGAACATGGACATTGGATTTCCACCTGGCCGACTGAAGATGGAATCTGTTGAATTCAGAATAATCAAAAAGATACATTTCTTTGCCTAGGAGGGAGAAGTAATGTGGGATGAACTGTAGAGAGACTGTTGCTATCATACAATCTACAAATTAACACTGCTACTAGGCTTCATTCACTCTCAGTTAAAAATGTGATTGGCATTGAATTGCCAAGTTTATACTGAAGACAAAGGGGAATATTTTTGCAAAGTCTGAAACATTGGCTTTAATCTCTTATGGCTTCTCATATCACTAAAAATTCTTCTCATCTGAAATGTTGACTTTAATGCTTTTTGTCTCTTTTTCAGCTAAAAAAAGACTTACTATTGTTCACTCTGCAAAATATATGCATCTATAAATCTTGAATGAGTGTGCTATAGCAAATAAGAAATTTGCTTTAAAAATCTGGTTTTTTGTGTGTTTTTTTTTCTTTTTGAAAGAAAGAGTGAGAAAGAATGTTTCTGAAATAACCTTTTTCCCATTGAGTTCATCATAAATAAACCTATGATGCTTTTCCATTAATATGGGAAATAAATAAATTTAAAAAAATTTTATAAATTGTTTTGAAATTTGGGATTCCCCACTGCTACTCTCATTTTGCAAAGTTTTGTGCAGAGCCTAATTTTTTCCTGTCTCCCTTGATTGTTCCAGAGAAACTTCATGGTATCACAGCACTCAGAACACATAGATTCCACTGCCTACCTGCAGGTAGCCTGCCTGTTGTTATTTAATCTTTCTACACCACTCTGGGAGCAGCACCACAGAGATAAACACTTTAAAAATGCAGGTAGATTAAATAATAGGTTTTGACATTGGCTTGTGCAAAAGGCAGTTTTAAAGGGCAAAAATAATACAGTGTTAAAAACCTTGCCGTTGAGAAGCATACATATTCTCTCACACTGAAGACTGAAAGAGGAAAGAAGCAGCTGGTAGACAACATATTCTACAACAGTCTGACTCATCACTGAATTCTCTTAATGGACAAAATAAAGATAACAAAATTGATCATATATAGGCACTTAAATGGAGAGCTTTTCATGGCTGGAGAAAATGGTCTCAATTGCTATTTGCATTGGAGACATATTTGGCCAGTTCTCATCACCTCTCAATTCACTACAATAAAGTTTGATACAGAAAGGAATATAAGCTTCATATGTAAGCTTGATATATAAGCTTCATACATACATGATAATAAATATAAGCTTATATAAAAACTTCAGTAATGAAAACCTCAAAAGACCTGCTACATGAAAGTGAAGGCCCTTAAATTTCTTTTCCTAGTTGATTCAGAGTGCTAATGTTCTATTTCTTAGCATGGTCAGAAATGCCCCAGCCTTGATTGTGCTGGATGTCTTACTCCCATTGGGGTCTATTAAGTAAACAACATGAGGTCATTTGGTAGGTCTGGACTGTTCTACATTTTTAGAGGTTACCTGATCAATAGGGTGTCACACTGCTGGTTGTGTTAGGTGACACTGGCACTTCCTTTTTAGGCACTTGCTCAATGATCAGAACATTACCTAACATTCAAGTTTGTTTTCTATCCAAGAAAATTGTAGCCAACATCTTTTCCATTTCAGGAGAGTAGTCAGTTGTGAGACTATTCAGGAGAACATTGACAGTCCATCTTGATAAAATTATTCTATTTTGGAGGCAATAATCTCATATTCCTTGGCCACTGAAAATGCAAGTACTAACAAAAATTAGCCTGAGCAGGAGAAATTGCTGCTTTGGAGGTGGATATGTAGACTTTAGGTTTTCCTGAAGTGACCGTCTTTCTGCTACAGACATGTTGGACGCATGTAACCAACAACCAGTTTGCAAAGCTCTTGAACCTAAATGTTTTGTTTGAAATAAAAATGAATGTATGTGCATTCCTAAGCTCTTTGTTGAACTGAGACATGAAAGGCTTGCCTAAAATTACAAGAAAAGTTTGATGCAGAATGAAAGAACGGGTCCAGGTCACCTGAAACCTAAATCTTTGCCTTGACTGGAAGACTGTGCTTCCATGCCAGGCATGGAGTTAAAAATAATCAGGCATATACTTAATATTATTGGTACACTCATATGGTAAATATAGATCATGAAAAATTCATCATTAAGATGAAAGAATAAATACAGTGGAATCTACTAAAAACAAGAAATGGCAAAAAAGGAGGAATTAAATGTATCAATCAACTTAACATATATCAATCAACTTATACTGGAGTGGAAGTATGCTCCAGGGTGAAGGAGCTAATGTACACCTTGAAAGACTTAATACATCTCTCTGCTTCATGTTTCCTGTCCTGGGTACATCAACCTATTTGTAAAATAAGCATCATACTTCAGAAAGGCTGTGTATTTTTCACATTCAGCTACTGAGCATTGATATCCAGAAGAAATAAAAATCTACAACCAGTTATTATATTTAAATTTATCTGTATGTCGCATTCTTCTGTGAAGTGTAATATCCTGGAATGCACAGAATACTATTTTGGATAGTGGTTTGTTGATAAAATATATCTTTCTTTGTAAATGATAAGGGTAAAGACTCCATCTCAGATTGTACAGTAGATATTTTATGTCAGTCCCATGGTGCAAATATGCCCTAGAGACATCTTTGCTTTGCTTAAATAAGCACTCTATTTCAAGTGATTTATTGGCAGTTAACAATGATTTTGTAGTTACTTGGCAGCAAATGGTAGAGTAATATTACATTATTTCACATCAGAGCAGGTATGTATGATATATTAGCGCAAATAAAACAGCGCTTTGCTCTGTTAACAGACAAAAGAAATAATTTTCTTAAAGTAAGGTGTAGCTATGCATATCTTTATCATAAAGACCTGTAGATATATAGTGTATGTGAAATATGTAACTGTAAGTTATTTTTTCCTTACATAATTAATGGAGGAGGCACAAGTACAACCTTATTGTCTTGCTCATGTCAACATCATTACTATTTCTAAGTTATTTTCACAATTTTGGGTGATTTTTTGGCATTATATAATCATTATTCACAAAGGATATTGTCCTATTTAACTTACTTAGGTTTTTAGAGAAAGATACTGTTTGTAAAGTTTTTCTTCCAAACCATGTTAACTTGTAAATAATTATGCTTTTATTATAAATTTTAAAAAATAATAAATAATTCTAGAGTATTTGTATTTGTCTAAAGTATTTGTCTAATGAACCTTGGAAGTGTTGCTCATGCAGAAGCCAAAAGACAATGAATTTCAGTGAATGATAGAAAAGCTTTGAAGAGGGTGAACATGGGTGATTCAGGGCTCAGGTAATGGTCAGAGTAGCCTTTTACAACACTTACTTACGAGCAACCCATAGCAATGAAATATGCAGATAGATACAATATATTCTTCAAGAGGGTTTTTTCTTGATCTTTTAAGAAATTAGGATAAAGGGGAGTGTTTATAAAAACACAATTTATATTAGGTGATCCAGCCACTGGTCTGAATTACATGTGCTATGCGTTAAGTAATAAGCAATCACTCAGTCTTATCCTTGAGTCTACCAAAGTATTGCTTTAATATCTCTTTTACATGTAATTTTATCCTACATGCCTCAAAGGAGTTGAGTGCTTTGTTTCATGTTTTTTTCTGGATCACAGAGACATGTATTTCGCCAGTTCTCATCATCCCTCAACTTTATATGACAGGAATACTGGTTTGTTTCTTTATTTATTTACGTTTTCTTTTCTTACAGTGCTTTCAGTCACAATTTTGGTCTAATTCTCTTATTAAGAACTACATCGTATCTCTGTGTTTGGCTGCTCTGATAGTACAAATTCAGTATAACTGAACAAGTATTGTGAGTGCAGAGCTTCAATCTGTTTATTTTATACCTAAGAACAATTCAAGAATTACAGTACCTGTTCTATTTAAAAGAGGTTTAATCTTTTATTTTTGTGGGACTGATTTTTTGTGCCCGCTTTCCAGCTCAGAATTAATTGTCAAATCCAAACGAAGTTTGAGGGAGCTTTTTTTTTACTTCAGTGAGCACTCATGCTTAAATTTGCAGGAGATAGCTACATAAAAATTCACTTGTTAGAAACCATCACCTGCATGTTCAAATGTGGGGTGTGAAAAGTGTCAAAAAAATTTTGCTATCATTCCAAATCAGACTTTTGCATTCTATTCTATTGTTTTTCTGCTGTTTTACTGAACTGGCAGATTGTAATGTACAGAATCGCCACTCTGTCTCTTCCAGAAATATGACTGAAGGAGTGTACTTTAGAAAATATTTTATTCAATTATATACAGAATTTGTACATCATCTTTGCATTACTATGTTGTTTTCATTTAAATAATTGTAAAAAATCTATGAACTAGCATATGAAAATATCCTACAATAGTCTTATTTAGGGATGGTGCTAGAAAAGATTAAGATTTTCCTTTGATTGATGGAAAATTAAACATAGGTAATAATAATAGCTATTTTGTAATGTATATGTACTGCAAATGTATGCGTGACTTTATAGAATGCAGCTAACCCTACAAGGCAGGTTTAGGTCTGATGCATAACAGCTAGAAGTTAGAGCCAATTGAAAAACATAAATAGCCGGAGCTAGACAACATCTCATGCGCTCCTCTGCAAAGACCTGTTTTATTTTACAAAGACCTCTTTTATTTTGCAAAGAAAATGAGTCATAGCTTTACTCCCATATTGGAGATGAAAACAACACTATTTGCTTCATCCTTTTGTGTTCTGATATTTGCTCAGGAAACCTGAACAGGTACATTCTGTTACACTACTTTTTCACTTCCTAAATATTCAAGGTTTATCAGTGCTTGTCTTTTAACAGTCAGCTTTATTCTGCAGAGATCAATCACACATTTCCCCACAAAGGGCAAATGAAAAATTCTGTGCATTCAAATTTCATTTCGTAGGTACTACCACTTACATACATTGTACCACTTTCTGAGATGCACAGGCACAGAAACGCAACTTAGGTATGTTTTTCCATCATATGCCTCTTTTATCATGTAAACAGTGCAATAAATGTATGCAGCATTTTACAGTTTTTGAATCAGTAAATTATACTAGGGAGAAGAGAAAGAAATAACCCATGCTCTTTCTACACATAAAAGCCATACAGATTTATTTGGAGTTAGTTAGGGCAGAGTTCATTTTACCCAACCTTTGCCTCTTAGTATAAAGATTTTGTTGACTGAAGAGATGAATCTCACCCCACATAACTTACAGGGGAAAAAAAAAGAACAAAACCCAAATTCCATGTTTAATATACAAATTGCAAAGTATCATGAAAAGGGAATAATAATACTAAGGTTGAACGGAACACAGATTTTGTGCTTGAATCAAACAGATTAAAACAAGTACAACCTCCCGTCAGGAACACCTGGCAGTACATCCAGTAATATTTTGAGAGAGAAGTGAAATATTGAAAAGTGTGTTTGGATAAGAATTTGTAAAGAAAAAAAAATGCTTACTTAGGTCCAGTCATCCCAGAAGGTGGTTGTTGTTTCATCTGCAGCTATTGACTGAGAAAGGATCTAGCTAAATGACAATTAGAAATATGGATTTGTAGTTTAAATCCATCTAAGCCCCTTTGAAGTCAGTTGGGCTGTACGTGAAAGTAAATGTCTATGTATAGGAAGTCTATGCATAGTCTGTGCATACCTATGCATAGGTAGGATATAGTTTAAGACCTCGGTAGAAATGAGTAAGAGATGTCTTAAAATGTTTTAGAAAAATGTATAAGCTCCAGAGTTGGGTGTTTTGTACACAGAGAAAAGTATTATTGTCTTGAAAGCTGAAAGAGTAATCTTCAGTGGACTGTAATGCTCTTACGCTGTGAATCCCAGCATTGTATTGCTTTCTCAAGGAAAAACCTTGAGATTTACAAAACTCCACTGCCGCTTCCTTGTCTTGTTATCAAGACAAAATGAATAGATATGGGGAATGTGTTGTACATGTTTTTACACATTATAAACAATTTTACTTGTAGAAAGTTTGGCTAAACTCTTGGTTTTATGTGTAAGTTGGCTTTCAGTAGAAATCATATGATAACAACCAAATGTGTGTATGTATCTGCTTTTCACGAGGAAAAACAGAACTCAATTTTTTGCCTCTGAACTGATTAAACTTCTGTCCTGAAAGGGACAACAGAGTCATTGCTTAGATTGATGCACTCATTGCCCTATATTCGATATGGCTTGCTCTTGATTTATTAAGCTTCCAGGTAAATATGATTTATCTAGTCTTTTCTGTGAATATTTTTACTGTGCCCTTTTGCTAATTGGACGCGTGCAAATACCACAGAGATCTTTATTTTTCTTGTCTCATTTGCTATATATTTATGTACTGCTGTTTCTATTGCAGCTATTATAGTGAAATTTTGAGGATTTGAATTATTTTGATCTAGATTCTCAATAATGAGAATAATGAGTGTTATATTATCTCAGTTCAGGGGAGAACAATCTGAAGTGTAAAGCTTTTCTTGTGATGATACAGAAATGTAAAAGCTAATGCTTGTGAGTGTTTACTTTGGTGTGGTTTTGGCAAAGAAGGATTATGTAGAGCAAAGCACTTTGGTACATGGGAGAAGTTTTACAGTTAGAGTCCAGCATACATCAACAAAGTACATCTTGTGGATTTATCAGGTTGCTTTTGAATAATGAAGCAATGCTACCCCATATTATCTGTCAAAAATGAGTAATTTACCAGCTAAAATAGAACTATTGCAATAGCAAGTTCATAGCACATAATTAGCAGGCTGTTGCACTTCAGGACCTCAGTTTTCAGGTCTGCTTTTTGGGTCTGCAATGCAGACGGTGGCCTATTTGGATCATCCATTTGTAGTAAGAAAAAGAATTCCTCTTGTCTTAATGTTTGAAAGGAGCACTTTCATAACAGGCTAAGATAGCTGGTAAGTTCTGGTCAAAAGGCTTATGTTCCAGAAGGCTTATGTTCCCCACTGCAAGCTGGGGCAATGAATGTTATATAAGATAAATGCATAGTTCTGGGATTAAATGGAAAATCTATAATGGGAGATACAAATATGGCAAATACAAAAAATAGGGGAAAAAATTGGATTTCTAGATTCTTCAGAAATTTCTGATGTCAGCGTGAGAGGGGAGGGGTTTCAGAATTATGTAGCACTTCTCTTGCATCCTTCAGTGGTTGGTCATCTCTTCATCTTTTTGAATGTATTGACAAGCACTAAACAACTTTTCAGTGCCGCTGTGCCAGAGCAGAACCACAGGCTTCTCACATCTATTCTGCATGTTCTATGGGGATTTAGTAAATGGCAGAATAAAAAAGTTGCAAATGTTACATGTATAAACAATTAAACTCTTGATAAATTCTAAAGCTTGTTGCAAATTAGTTGAAGATTGTTTTAGCTGTAGCATTGTAGAACTATTCTCTGAGAGGTACAGCAGTATGTTGTACTCTTTGGGTGTTGTGTACTGTGTTAGGAAAAAGTGTCATCCATAATAGACAAGACCAGTTTTTTGATCTCCCCATGTCCAATTTTTCACAATGGGTGGAGGAGTACACATCAGAATTTGATTAAACCGTCTTGGCCTTTAAAGTTGTTTTGTATATATATCAGCAGATCACCTCATTAACACTTGGACAAAGTACATAGTAAGTTTGTAATTAAACATCCTCTTCCTTCCCATGGAAATCAAATACAATCATAACTTCTTCCTTCCCTGTATTTGTTTATGCTAAAACATTGCCATTGCCTACATTATATTAGTTTTGGTACATACTTCAAATGAATTTTTTATCATCATGTTCCAGACTGGACAAATAATCATCATACATGTACTTATTTTGTGTAGTGCAATGCCATGATGCCTGAGTAGAGCTAAGTTGCCTCAATGGGATACTGAGCTAACATAGCTATTCTACTCCTACTAGCCAGGTTTAGCCGTCAAGAAATAGCATGAGTATCTGCGTAGTACTACACTGTCCCATGTAAATATATACTTCCCCATTTGTTTAGCTGTCTGCTCAAAGTTATGGGCTATCAAATAAGAATAGACCTTCTTCTACAATCTTTTACCAGCATAAATACCGGCATAAGAAAGGCTGAAAGTTGAGTGCGCTGGACATAGCTGTCTACTTTAATGCTAGGTAGTTAGAGATGTTACCTTCCCCTGCACAGTCCTCAAGGTGCTATTAAAATCTGTTTTCTGTACTTAAGAAATGGCAAGTGCATCTTCAAGGATGGCCCCTGCGTGGCCCCAAACACGAGCACCTTGTTAGCATATCTGCATGATTATCTGTCTGCCTGGAACGGGAGACAGTTGGAGTGAGGAGCATACCTTGCTGTCATGTTTTGCTTTTTCAGAGCCACGGGTATCCCTGGTCATGAGATTAATAAAATGAAATTAACATCTCTGGCTTGAGAAAACTCTTAGGTAGACTATGTCTGTGAGAAAAACGTTTACATTTTTAGAGTTCTTCCACTTCATTTTACGAAGACATACTGATTCAGTTCTAAAAATGTTTTTTTATAAATGTATAAAAAGTTTTCCTCTCTGCTAAATTCTGTCAAGGTTTGTTCGTTCGTTCATTCGTTCTTTCTTTCTACTGGCCTAATATGTTTTAGCAATTCTGGAAGGACCTCTAGATTAATTTAACTTTTGGCTATATTGTGCTTGGAATCAGTGGCTCACATTTTAACTTTCACTGGCAGAAAGAGCTCACACATAAAGCCTTTATGGGCACAGCTGTATTGATTGGATTTTTCAGTTTGCATTATCTATATGTTTTTAATTTTATTTCATATAAATAGATGGCTTACTTTCTCTACTCTCACACAGTTTTTAAAATCTACGTTAACCGAATGGCTTCTTACTTATGACCTAAATCCTGGGGAGTTTTTTAGACTGGATATCTACCATTGCAGAAACTGTTCTGGCTTTTCCAAGATACAATGGTTCCCAAGTAATTTCTTTTAAAAGCTGTTTTCCTCATTGTAAGTTTTGGTGGTTTTGCCCATTTCCTTTTTGCCTTATTTATGTAATTTTCTATATAGTACATAAGTTAACTGCAGCTTTGCTAACAGATAGTTCATAATTCATTAGATTTCCTGGTTCATGCTTCTAAAAGTCTCTATGTCATCAGAAGTGTTCCTAACTTTTTCCATTTTATTAATAATATAGAAAATATTTCTTAAACTAGTAACAATTTCCAAACTGGCAGGAATAAATGAAATGTGAACCCTGTATAAGCTTTTGCAGTCTGGAGTTATTTTCCAGCCTTGGCCTGTTATGTGTTTCCAGTCATATGCTCTTAGGAACAGAATCCAGATCAGTTTACTTCCTATTACATAATTTAAGTAGTTGTCACTGAGACTTAAGCATTAGTAACTATTTCCACCCATGGGAGTCATGTGCTGCATGAGAATAGAAGAAAAATATTTTCCCAGTATGTGTGAGATGATGCTTCTAGGCCAGAATTTAGGCAAGTGGTAGGACATATACAGAAAGTACACTGGGCCATAATATTGAAGTAGAGAAGACAGCCAGGGGTTGGATTCTAATCTCAAGATAAAGTTTACAGAAATTAATGTCAGCAGAATTTGAATTGGAATCTATTGCATCTTCATAATGTCAAATATTAAGCTGATAGATGGATGTGAATATTATCTTCAGCAATAAATGAATTAAATATTGCCACTTCCAAATTATATGTTTATGTAAAAATATATGAATTTTGATTTTGAAAACCTTAACTAATAGCTCAGCCTAAGAACAGACTAGCTTTTCACCACCATTGATATTTTTTTTCTGCAGCTTAGTGTTGAGAGAATGATATTAAAATGAGTATCTGTTATTATTGATAATGGAATATCTGCTGCTTTGGAAAGATTATGCTATCTATTTTTCAAGCAATGTGCAGCAGCTGTGCAGACAACTCCATTAACACTGACTTGAAACAGTTCTTCCATTTATAAAATATTACAAATAAGTGAAAATATAACTCCCCATCTTCCAAACATTAGAACTCTTAACAATATGTATCAAACATATAGCTTCAGATTTACATGACTTCCATTACTCTGGGTATATTTCTTTTTATAACTTTCACTCAATGAGAATTTTAAAGAAGATGAGTATGCTGATGTACTAAAAGGCTTATATTACTAAAAATGGTTAAAAATTGGTCTATACAGAGTTAAAATAATAAGCTTATACAACAGGTTGTAAAGCTGGTAACTACCATAGTTAAATATGAGGGAGTAGTACTAGAATTTAAAGGATGGTACGAGTGGTTAGAAATGAATGAATACGTGGATCAATATTCTTGCCACATGGGGAACCAACACTTTGAGTTAAAAAGGACGGGTTTAGATGAGCTTATTAAAACTAGTTCTTTAATGGCACAACAAAGTTTTGGTTTGCGTTTTTTTGAAAGGTTGATTAGTTTGACGGTTTATTTTTTTCCAGGTACGCAGAATTTTTCATCAACCTCAGTCAACTTATTGTTAGAACTGATTAATTCTTCAGACTGGATCACTGGCACTTTCAATTCAGCCATCAACATTTCATCTCAGTGCACTTCAATTTGGGTGGAGTGCCAATCTCTTTAGGGTAGATATTCTATTGACTGCTTTTTTGAAGTAATTAAAACAGAATTGCAATCACTTTGGTTGGAATTCATTTCACTTAACTTTAGTCATCTAGGCATTTAGTCATGCAGAGTAAGCCAGTCATTTAGGTTTCCCTTAAAGTCAATGAAAAAAGGTAATAACAGAAGACGTGATGAATGGAAGTCCAATCCATGACCGTGATTGTGAATACAAATTATGGTTTCTCAGGAGAATGTGGCAGCAAAACATATGAGGTTAAAAAACCCAAACAAACCCAACAACCCCCCCCAACAAAACTCCAATGAATGCTGTATTAATATTAGTTTTGACAAATTATATTAGTCATCTCACTACTGACTCAGCAGTGATCAAAATCAGATTTCAGTGCTATAACAATTCCAGTATAGTTTCAATATATTTTTTTCAGATGGGTGTTCCAGTTCTGTAGAAACCTGACTTTAGTGAGTGACTTAGTAATAGCTTTTGGCCTCTGTTTAAACCGTGGTAAAATAGGGTCTTAGTGTGAATGGGTTTTTAATTACACTCTCACAGTGTGATTTATACACTTTTTCTTTTTATAGGGCAATGTCTCACAGGGCTCACTTCTGTCTTAGTAATCCTATTTTGAGTCCTCAAATAGGAAGAAGGAATTACATGATATGTGCCTTTATTCCAGTCTTCTCGGTAAAAGTGAATTAGACCTTTCATTATTCCCACAGCCATCAGGAACTCACATCTGTAATCATCATTGTTTAACTCAGCAAACAGTTTTTGCGTTTACATCCAATTATCTGCTCAGCTGATGCTGTTACTAAGAATCAGCCCATTACAATGCCAGACCCTAAAAAGGAACAAAGTTATTGGGATTGTTCATTTATTTTTATCTTACAACATGTGTCTTTCCCTCCCTTCTGCTTCCCTCCATAGAGCCTGCCTCTGCTAACCTCCTAGGCATTTGCAAGAATGATATTAATATGCCCGCTCTGAATGTGCGAGGGGCTACTTTCCCACACTGTCTTCAAGCACGTACTTGTTACTGCTTCAGTGGGATGACAAGTATACTACAATATTGATTCTTAACTGTAAATTATGAATGCGTTGAATAACTCCATGTTTGTTTCATAGATGTGAATATTTAGAATTAGTTCTTTCATCTCCTCTTCAAGAAAAAGAAAAAGTTTGTCTTTCCTCAGTAAGATATACCTTTATACTTAAAATACCTGTAGTAATATTTTTTTAATATTGTTGGATATTGTGCTATTAAAGACTGAAGTTAATAAGCTTTAAAATTAAGTAGGACTGGTGACTTTTTTTTTTTTTTAAGATTTGCTTAAACTTTTAGCAAAAATAGGAAATCCTAACATAAGCCCCGTAAATACAATTTATTATAATATACTATATATATAAAATATATCTTACTGTCACATAAAGGTCTGGAAAGCATTCACAGACATGGCTGTTTGCTTCAAGCCTGTTGGAGAAACTTTACAAAGACCACCAACTTTCTAAAATGCTAGATAGCCTGGGCACATTTTAGCAGTTTTGGTCTCACACAGGGTGTATTTCTCCTGCAGGTTAGACCCCAGTGGAAAAAATGCAGTGAAGTTAGATTCTGAGTGTGTCTTTCATCCACCTGGGTCTTATTTATCGCATACCCCTCAGTCTCTGAATATAGACATTCAGACAAAATGTAGACTATTTTCCTCTGTCAGAACGATTAGCCCGTTCTGTAAGGCTGGGTACCAGAGCTCATTAAGTGCTACTTTGCCTCCAGTGCTGAGTAGTTAGAGCTAAAAGCAGAGAACACGCTCTCTTAATCCCTTCAGTCAGAGCCTTTCCGCATCCTTCCTTTCTCCACAACAAAATCCTAAGTCAGAGCAAAACCATCTCACAAAACTAACAAGATATTTTTTTCATCAAATATTGAATATTGCTCACAAGATAATGACAATAGCTTGTAGAAGTTGGTGAGGCAATACCATTTGATGAGATGGTACACACTATCCTGCCATCCTGCTTGGAACTTCTTAAAAAGCTGTTAATAAAAATAAGAAAACTGAAATTTTTGCAGCTTTTAAGCAAGGATCTTTTATAAAAGTATAATTCCTATATAGCTCATTATTTTACTAATGCTGCCACAAAGTCATTTATTTCAAATACAGCAATGTAATTAACATTCTTTAGGGGTAAGTTAGAGCAGCAGACTATTCAAACCTATAAAGCAAACATTGTACCCGACCTGTGCTCCTACCTCAAGTATTAAGCAGTACAATTAATCTGCATTTGCTACTTAATGAGCTTCTAAAACACGCATGTACTTAAAAATCTCGGTCATAACTCACAGCTTACTTGGACATTAGTCCACATCCCAGCTCTGCTTCTGATTTGGGAAAAGGCTTAGGTTATTTATCCTGTTATTATATTTGTTTCCTATGTCTGAAAGTGGATGATACTTCTCAGTCACCCCACGGGGATGTTATAAGACTGAATTTGCTCAAGTTTGCAAAGCTTTTTGCAGTCCTTGGCTTACTGTGTGCAACTGGAATGCAGCACACATGTGCCAAATATTCCTACTATCCTACAGCAACTGGGGACAGATTTTTCACATACCAGTTCTTTTACTCCGGGACATATGGCTGCTGAGTCAAGTGGTGATGGGGCACATTGAGGACAAGGCAGACAAAATGCAAGCAGAAAAGCAAACAGTTACTCTAATGTTGCAGAAAAACAAAACTAAAACTCCCAGTAAAATCAGAGTCTCTGTAAACAAGAGAACAACATAACCCCTTCTCAGAAGAGTCTTTGACAAGCTGTTGTATTGATAGCTGATTCTGGCAGCCGGCAACTGCAGAATATTAATGAAGCATTGGTACAAGAGCAGTCTGAACAGGTTGATCATGACTGACTGAAGTCTACAGTGCATGATATCAAGATACATTATTTGTCTGTAGCATTTGCTCTTAGTTTGACCTTGTTGCTTGCTTGCTGCTTTCTCTCTTTCTTTTTTCGCCTTTTTTTTCTTCCTTTCTTTCCCTTCTTTCCTCCCTTTTTCCCTCCCTCCTTCCCTCCCTTTCTCTCTTTCTCTTTCATTCACTAGCTCTCATTTGCCCAATTAAGTTCAAATGTGCTGAGACCTATATAGTAAAAAAAATTTTCCATAACAAATGTTTAAAAGTGTCCTCTTGCCCTGTTTCTCTCCTATTATTTGTTAGTAGACACATGCAGCTCTTATTAGAGTAAGCTATGTTCTTGTTCACTGCTTACATAAATGGGATTTATACAGGGGAACTAGAAGGAGCTTAGGAGAAAATCCTTGTGCACAGTCTGACTCAGAGTATGGAAAGGCTGAGCAACCGCTGTGTCTGACAGAGAGAAGGGAGATAGATGGCTTCATTCAGGATGCGTTTCAGTCACTATTCCCCTGCTGCTTCCCTGGGCAGAGGGCAGGCAGAGTTCCTCACCCACTGCTTGCCTATAAAAGCACAGGTATGAGCAGTGCTCGCTCACTAGCTTTAAGCACATGATGGAATTCATATGACTGCCTAAAAACACGGGTGGTGACCTTTATTTACTCAAGTGCTGCCTTTTTTTTTTTTTTTTTTTTTGTCTGGTACCATGTCCTTCACATGAACATCATCACACGCCTATTTTTATGCTTTCTCCCATATTTCTTTTCATTCTTCACAGCCCATAATAAGCTCCGAGAGCTCTGAAAAGGCATTTTGCTTGTCACTGCTTCATTCCTCCCTCTTCTGCCTCTTCCCTTGTCAACATTTATATCCACTCATCTAAAATGCTGGGGTTTTTTTTGGTTGCTAATGGATTTTGCACCTGTCCATGTACTACCTATACTACCTAAGTCTTACTAGTTAGGCTTAGGTTAGAGCTAGGTATATTAATGTGCTAGACTGCTTTAGGAGGAGTTCAGTTTCAGGAATATTAAGTGCAGATTTTACAGGAGAAAGTTGCTTGAGCTCCTGAGCAGGTATGGGATGTTTGAGATGTTAGATTTAATATTTCTGGCAAAATGAATACTTTTTTCCTCTTGGTGTAAACATGTATTTATTATTTTTTTCCTTTTCACATTTTATTAACTGGAGCTAATATTGGCTATCACGATCACAAAGGAACATCAGGGAAGCTATTATTAACTCTACTCTGGGGGATAAACAGGAGGTGTGAGATACAATGATCCGGCCTCTTCTTTGTGACAGCGTAACGTCTATGCAGGTTAGCAGACAGCCTTTTACTGCAGCAGTGCTACAAGCTGGCCACGCAGTGGGCTTTGCAGCAATTTGCCTCCAGGCTGAGGCATAGGAGCAGCCAATGCCCCTTTGCTCATCTCCTTTATGCCCCCTTAGTTTACTGTGAAGCTTTTGAAGGGAGGAAGGCACTGAACTGTCAGAGCCTGTTCTGCTGCCCTAAAGGGGGGGATATAATGGGATCTTTCCAAAGCGCCAATGCCTTGGTGACATTCAGGAACCTTCAGCATTCTTCTGACTACTCTGGTGGCAGTGATTTTTCAAAGTGGTTATGTATTATTTTTAGGAAAAGGAGTGCTTCCTCAATAAATTGATAATCCCTTTCCATTTTTATAGAGAGCAATACCTTGATGTTGTGTGGCATTACTAAAATTTATAATAAAGATAGAAGTGTTGTCATGTGAATATGAAATATGAAAACAAATATGCTCAAACCTTTGAAGTGTAAGAAAACAATAGCTAACCTTTTTTAGGAAATGACCAAAAGTTTTCTCAGATGAGCAGAACAACAGCTTTCTGCGACAAATAGCAAACTGTTGTTTACTGTCACTCAATTCACAGAAATAGAGTCCTGCTTTTCGTGCCAATTTGAGGTTTTGTGCTTTTGAAGACAATTGATCATCAGTATGTGCGTTGTAAGTTACAATGGGCTTTCTGAAATACTCTTCCTTCTAATGGGTCCTGATTCAGCAAAAACAAACTGGTATTTAACTGCTTTGCCAAAGTTAAGTCTCAGCAACCAGAATTGTGTCTACTTGCCCAACAACTTCTAGTGGCAGGCCCAGGTTTTCCTCACTGATGTATGTCAGTGGACTAATATTAAGCTGAGACTAGGATAAGCAGAAACAAAGTACATGCCAGAGGTTCTTTCTGGACATGTGTATAAAAAGATTTATATGCTCTGTGTACAGAGCAATAGATGCCTATTGCTGCCAGCAGCAAATCTGTATGATATGATGCAGGAGCCAAACTACCTGGGCTTTTGCAACCTTGCATAGAAGCCAGATGTTTTAATGGTTGATTTAGCTTCCCTCTGGAGGTCTGCCAATATCAGGGTGATGTCTACAATCAGCTTCAGTAAAGTGGAGAATCAGAAGTACAATGGGTTTCTGTCACAGGGCTAGCCTAGTGATAGATAATCTTAAAAGCAACACTTTGCTAGTTTTGTGGCATATATTGAATGCAGTGCTACGTGGTGTTTACCCTGAAAGTAGTCCAGACGCTATCCTGAGAGATTAATATAGGCAGACACAGTTAGTTTTTTAGTTTTTGTTAAGGTGATCATACCACTCCCACTGCTAATGCAGTTTGCTGCAAGAAATTGGAATATGCCGTAAGTGGCATGGAAGAAATCACATAGAGACTTGCTGGTAATCATAAGCATAACAGCAGCCTACACACTGTTATCATCCACAGCTTTCGATACTGGTATGGCAGGAGACCAATCAAGAATAATAAGTTGCCTAAATGCCCAAGAAAGAAACAGAGAGGAAGGAGGAATTTTCAGTTCATGCTGTCTGTGTTGTCTGGATTGCACAGAAGAAAACACAGTGGACGCCAGCTCTGTGTTTAATAATAAAGGGATTTTATTAGTGGAAAAAAAATCTCAGAATTACAACATGGATTCTTGCTACTACATGTTTTCTAAAAAGGTTATGCAGAATGTAAAAAGCTTAATTTTTTAGATATCAGGATGATAATAACAGTATGAAATTTATTTCAGGCCTTAGGAGTTTTATGTGGATTACCTATGATCTCTTGAGCTGCCTGAATGTGCTGGTTGCACCTCTCAGAACCTCTATAAGATGTTACTCTGCTGGCATCTATTATGGTAAATTCTAAATTACAGAACAGCTGTGGAAAGTTTGTGAGATTATTAGTGAAGGACTTTCTGATGTCTTCTGACATGTGGAAACAGAGCAAAAATAGTACCATCAGGCTCCACCTTGTTTCTGCAAGTAATATCAACATCAACCAATATGAAGATGAAAATTTTAAAAATAAGAGTACAATATGGAATTGTAATATTTTGCATTTATTTTATGGATACACAGGGAACTTTAAATCTCTGCTTCAAACCCTCTTTTCAGATGTTCTCATGAGATAAGTAAGAGATACCAACAATGGTCAAAAATTGGATAATGACAGCATATGATAAAAAACTGTGTAATGAATTTATTCCTTGCTGTCGTTGCTGATTATTTTGCCAAGGTACTGGTAAATCTTGCTAACACAATGGCATTTAGTGATAATTTGCTGTAACTTTTTTGCATTGTTTCCTATAAGTCCAATTTCCATTTTTTTTTTTTCTGTGTCATTCCTGTGCTAAATCCACACTGTAGATATTAGAGCGACGTAGATTAACCCACATGAACACGTCACTTTCCAATAAGTGACTAATTGCAAATTCAGTGACTGAGATCAGTGATTTGTAACAGTTGCCACATACTGAATAGAATGTTGCAAATATTCTTGCCACAAGTTTTTTTGCAGAACAGATTTTGCTTCTAAAAACAGGTACTCACATTACATGGTGCCATGAAAGCTGGAAATTGGTCTCTGCTCTGAGGAGTCTTTATAATCCCTGCAGATGATGACTGAATATTGCAGTTTGATAAAGAAAAAAGGAAAATTGTTTGAAACCTTGTTTCTTCTCTTCTTTTTCAGCCTAGTTGGAGAAGAGACAGAGGCCAAAAATGCCACCAGCAACAGCAGCGCCACAGTACCCACCTCCAGATGGAGGTTGGGGATGGGTTGTGGTCTTTGGGGCTTTTATTTCCATTGGATTTTCCTATGCATTCCCCAAAGCCATCACGGTATTCTTCAAAGAAATACAAGAAATCTTCCACACATCATATAGTGAGATAGCTTGGATATCATCAATAATGTTGGCTGTCATGTATGCAGGAGGTAAGACATTTGTGAAATTTGCAAATATCATAGTTTGGTTTTTTTTCTATGGTCTTAAAGCATTAATTACTACCTGATTTCATCATTATTACCTGAAGAATATACCAAAATACATGTTTCTTTTTGTATCATACTTTATCAGAGAGTACTGGTAGCCACATCATCATTAAAGCACTGTTTACTTTCTTTTTTAAAACATTTTATATTCCTTTTTGTTTGCCCCTTAGGGCCTTTTGTTTGTTCTTCTACCTAATTCTATTTTGCAATTTTGCCCTAAATTCACAGTTTCTGAGAGTCACATTTTACAACAAAGCAATGCCGAAGTAACTTCTCTTGGGACTGAGGGTACATTTGCTCAGTTTCCACTGCCTCAGTGAGATCTCTCAGTAGATCAGATGATGGAGCTTAAACACAGAAAATCATTATGGCAATGAGGGTTCATTAGTCAGGCACAGGTATTCCTCTGTAGATAGGAGTTTTATATCTTGTCCCTATTTATCCTAAAATAAAATCCTACTTTCCATTTAGGCCAAGAGCCATGTTTCATACTGTTTTCATGCTATCTGTATGACAGCTAAGATACAGACAATCTTATTCTTGGGGCTGAAATGAACAGTGAACATAAATTCTCTGACATGTTTTTTCTTGTGAGCAAGCAAGTAAAGAACAAGACAGATGGAAAAGGATTTTAAAGTATAAAGCCATGTTTAAGTGTCAAACCTGCTTTGGCAGGTTTTGTGTCTATCAACCTCAAAGAGTAACTGTTAAATTCTGCTTCATTTCTTCATTCTTTCAGAATTTTTTTTTTAAGTATTGGTGGGAGCTAGCTGCTACTTAGGCAAAACGCTTTTTCAGGCAGTCCAGAGGTCTGAATAAGAGGTTATTTCAGGCAATAGATCTGGCATTTCCATTTCTTTGGATGTTATGAGGTAACCACTTGGAACATCTCAGACTGTTTGCAATGATGGAGTAATTAAATGCATACATTTATATATGTCTCTGTGTGTATGTATTTGTACATATGTATAAATGTATATACATAGAAACTGAAAACATTGTGCCAATAGCACATTGAGATTCAATATGTTTAATCACTGAAGAGCACCACTCCAATATTTTTCAGAAGTGGTGTCTGTGTAATAGTAAAGTACGGTATTATCAGGTCCAGTAAACAACCTATTGAAGGATGCATAAAGTCTCTTTTTTAGTATGGTAATTTTTTATCTCTGATTTCAACCTACCTAAGTTTTGACACCTGAATGACCCTAGCTCCTTTAGCGTCAGGGAAGAGAGGTACGTGCCTACAGAGAGGAATTCAGGCTACCTGTTTTTCCCCTCTGACTATAAAAATGAACCTGCAGCCAGCATAGCATTAGCTTAAGCACGTCAGATAAAAATTTTTCAGTTAATGGGATGGAAAAATGGATCCTTTTTTCAAATGCTGGCAGAGACAGAGACCTTATAAAGACATCTTGACAAGTGGTGTCAATATCAACAAAAGCTTGCTGTTCAGTTATTTTGATCCCATTTTTATTCATATACTAGTAGAGAATCATAAATTATTCATATACTAGTAGAGAATCATAAAGGATTTTTTAGGACCAGCAACAATAACCAAGTGATTCACCAAAATTCACCAGGTGAAGAAGTAACTTGAATTCATGCAATCAAGAGTGGAGTAAAAGAGCAGGTATGTCCTGTCACATTCAGGTCCCCTCTAATGTAGTTGCTTCTTAAGGATGCATCAGCACTTGCACTCTGGAGGGTACATGTGTAACTGTGGAGGCCCCTGAACAAGAGCTGGACCCACCTGGAACAAGGGAAGAGCACAGGTGTTGAAAAGCTGGAGTTTTCTGCTTTCTCTGTGCTGTGACTTTTGACCTGGACTCTTTCACTATGTTTTCTAATCAGAGCTAAATTTTCTAAGAGCAGATTTGCTTTATAGCACAGGTGCTGTTCTTTTGTTTTAATCTTTGAATAACGTCTGATTTATGCTGTTTCTGTCATCTCAAAGTTCACCCAAGTTTTATTAACAGTACAGATACAAATCACAGGACATTTAGCTGTGGTCATTTTTATCTGCGAAGTTCAAGTGCACAGCTTTTCGTGTAAAATACAAAGCATTCAGTACTTTTGCCTTTTCTCTAATACTTCTTTTACTGTTCTGAGTACCAGCACACTAACTTCACCTGTTCATCGACATTAAAAATTACCAAATGGTTTACTATTCATTCTGCTGACACCTACCCCAGTCAAGATGAAGATTATCAGTACAGTAACGGTAGGCAAAGTTGTTTGGATATCTTGTTACAGACTCGTGGTTTTAAAATGCTGAGAATGACGACCCTGCCTGATATAAACACTCTTTGAAGCCATAGCTTCTCTAGAGCCACTTCCTAAAAAATAGGCCATTTAGACAATCACTGGCAGAATATGAAATAGCGATCAGGAAAAACATTTCTGAAGGAAATCACTCCATTGTTTTTACTGTCTGAAGTATTTGATTCCTTAGCATTTGATGTGCTGTAATATGAAATACACGTTCAGACCATGAGTACAAGGTGTATTGTTTACTATGAAGTGTGATATGTACGTCTGTGATGAAGGCTCTGTTCATCATACTACTAATTAAGGTAACCTGAAAACATCTAAGATCTGTCATCCTCATTAGAGCTTAGCATTCAACCTATTAATCATCACAGTGGAGTCAGTGAATAAGTTAGAGTCTGTGCAGACACTCTTTGCTTTGGAGGCTGTAGCCTCTTGCAGTAATTAGCTGGCATCTGTGTTTCAGTAACAAGGTATTAACTTACCTTTCAATGCCTGAGAAAAAAAAAAGAAACTAATAAAAGGCATCCAGTAAGGAGCTAAAAGAATGTTAATTATGTTTATCACTTACTTCATACTTAGAATAAATGGCATTAAATTATAGCAGACCATCTGGCGATCCATATGGTCTCCTGCAGTCCTGGTTAATTCCAGCAAATAGGTCAAGCACAGCATTCACCCCGTTAGGAAAGCACTAAGCAGAGGTGACAAATCTGATAAATCAAATCAATATGAAACTCTCTTCCCCTCTCAACCTGGCATAATATGCACTTTCATACTGGTTTTTTTTTTTGTTTTTGGTTTTTTTTTTTTTTGGTTTTCTGATGCTCTCTTTTTCCCCCTCATCTGCTGGATGCTTGTTAGAGTTTACTAAAAAGCCATCCCAAAAAGCAAGATCCTGTGATGTGATCAAGGTTACAGGTATTGCACAGCCTCTACTGTTCAGCCTGTGCTTGAAAAAAGCATCCTCTGGAGAAGAGCAATAGTTCAGTCTCCATGGCAACTCTTTCTTCTGCCTCTCTTGAGCAGAGATTGTCAACTGTATTAAATTAAGGGTGATGGTTTTGTGATGGACTCCTACACCCAAGGGACCATGACTGAGACCACCAAACTTTTGTTACTGGAAGACAGAAGCTGGGATAAAATGGAATTAGTTGAGTTATCCTGACAGGGCCTGTGTTTCTGTATGTGTATGAACACATATGTAGATAAAATGTATGTGCATGTATGTATTCTTATATACATAAACTATATATGTACTCATATAGTTATAGAGCCATATTTATGCTCTAACACACACGAGCATTAAGGAATTCAAGAAAAAGAGCAAATATATTTGACCTCAAGTTCTCTCAGTTCATTCTTCTCTTTTTCAAAACTTCACCTCTCACTTTGCACAGCGTTAATAGCCAAAGGTGATTAGAGAGCTTCTTATTGGAGCTCGATCTGTTTCCAGTAAAAATGTTTTCATTGCTTTCAGCGTAGGTTTGATAGGAGCCTTGGTGGCTGCTATGAAAGCCATGTGACAGGTCCGGTGATTTCAGACACGGCTGACCTTGAGTTTTAGATTTCCTTAGGGAAAAAGCAGTTGGTGTACTCGCTTGGCTTTAACTCTTTTTCTGTCATTTTTCCAAGGGCAATTTCAGTTTGGGTTTTTTCTTTCTTTGTTTTGTTTGGGTTTTTTTTTCCCAAAATAACTTTTTGGGTGTGACATTGGGTTATAGAGATTAGAGAGCACTGATAAATCCTTCAAGCCATACCCAGCTGTGAAATGTTGGATAGTCTTGCTGGTCTGAAGTTCAAAAAAGTAAGGTCCATTTAAATTCGAGATGATATTTCTAAGTAAATAATTTAAAAAGCAACTTTGGACCCCTTTTGAAGAAAGATGCTACATTAAGTGTAAGTAGTAGCCACTACCATTTTTCAAAACATGCTTATAATTAAAAAACACAGCATTTAATAGCTTCCTCTCTCTTCTGTATTTCTTAAGTTATTCAAGTTTGAGGTTAAGCATTTCCAAACAGTAGCAAATCCTTAAAGGATTTTTCAGGTGACAACACAAAAGTAACCTATAGACAAGTTCTCATTTTGACTTTGTCAAATATTAATATGGAAAATAATATATCATATGGTATGTTCAAAATATTTGTGATTTTATCTCAGTGGGTGTTTTGGTGATATTGCTGTGAAGATGAAATGGCGTGCACAGTGGAGATGACAGTTGCGAAATCTATGTAACACAAACAACAGATGGTTATGGATTTTTACTTTTGGACAGGGCCGGGCTTCTCCACTTTTCTTCCTCCCTGGTAACATTTTCTTATTTTGGTTTTACAAATATTGGCACAAGGAATTCAGTGGCCATGGATAAGGAGATTGAGAAGCTTTCTTAAATTGACCTATATCCTTTGTTGTCAGGGACAAGCGTTTTTCTCCATCAGAATATGCAAAGTGTTGAATTTTAATAACCTCATTTAGAGTGTCCTTGAAAGCAGAATGTATCAACTTTCCGAATGCCTCAGGGGCATGAGGGAATACTTTACATTTAGCCTAAAATATATGTAAAACATCTATGTCAAGTTAATCTGAGACTCGCAGATAAAGGAAAAGAAGTTCTAATGAGGTGACACAAGAACAGATCATTTTGAATCTTACTAGCAAATGGAGATAAGTATGAAAAAGAGGTATCAAGAGTAACAAAAAAATTATAAATTTACAGTAGTTCAGTTTTTAAAAAAGATGACCTGAATGCTAAGGAAGCCTGATAAAGCCTCTGAAGGGTAATACAGCCACTTCTTAGGTTTCTTGGAAGGCTTTGAGTTTTACTAAAACTGTACCTTGTAGGGCAGTGTTCTGCGGTAGCAATGGCTGTTTTAAATGGAGGCCTTCCTTAATGTTTAGAAAACACACTTTAAAATGGTCATGGGAAGAAAGGTGAAAAAAAGCAGATCTGTTGTAGATGGTTTTATACATTGTTTTCAAACAGGTTTGTCATCCTATCTGCAGGAGCAAGCTGGTTTTTTACTCTGCAACTTGTTATGGCTGGCTGAACAGATAAGATCTAGTTGTTAAATATTCAGTGCCTTTTCGGGATCCAGTTTTGTCAAGTTTTCATGAAACACAGTTTTTACTGGGATCTACTGAACCACACTCAGGAAGCTAGTCTCAAAGTTAAGGACATGGTGCCACTGAGAGAAATAAGGGGTTTTGTCTTTTATTGTATGCTTATGTTAATTTTGAATAATTGTCAGAAAGACATTACTCGACAAAGAATTCCCACTGTGCTTCTACCAAGCTCTTTCAGTACCCAAACCATAGGTTATTAGTAATGAATTGATGCATAGAAATATTTGCGGTAACTTAAATTTAATTAACTCAAGACTTTTACTAAAACAGTTCTCATTTACATACAAGTAGGCAATGTGGATTACATAATGAACGTTAGTCAAGCACTCTTCCTATTTAAGGCTTTGTATTTTTCTTGATCTTCATTTGGTTTTATAGCCAGGGATTTCTATAAGTAAAGTAGTCAATATTGACAGCTTTTTATATGCAAAGAAGATTCATTTTTTTCTCCTACTTAGTTTCAAGTAATGTGTCAAAGTCAAACAATAATAAATAACATGCATCATAAAATACATTTTCTAAGGGGCTAAAGCTTTGGGTTTGTTTAAGAAAGATATCAAGGGACAAACTTAGGCCTTTGATATGTTCATTGAGCTTGTAAAACTTTGACGAAAGAATGCTTATTTTGTGTGTACTAATAACGTTGGATTAGTTCCCATTTAGTTTTTTGTATCACTGGATCATACAATGGTTGTATTTGTGATGTGTGTCATGTAATTCAAAGGTAATGAAACAATGGTCTAGCACAACTGGGAATCATGAGATATTTAAGCAGATACCAGAGAAGTACTGTGGGGAAGGAAAAGTCTGTGTATACCATTGTAGTCATACCAGCGCTTCAAATGAAATAATAAACCCAGCACTTTACAAAGAACTTATTATAGAATTTTACTGGTCCATTGTTTTGGAATGTCTAAGAACTATTCCCTTGTTTATTTTGAAGGGTATATTCAAGGGAAACAGAGTTGTACTGATATGTTTAGAAGATATTCTAAGCCAGTATCAAATGGCAACAGCTGAGATTTTTACTGTGATTCATAAAGATATGTAGATCTGTAGTCATTAACAGAGTTAAGTGGACCAGGGTCTTAGTGACAGGTTTATGCTGATGTCAGGGGAACTACAGAAATCAAAGAATGAGGTGGTTTTAAATTTTCTTTATGATTACTTTAAACACTCTTTTAATTGACTGGTTTTGCAGATTTTTGCAGAGATCACATATGACACATGTGGATAAACATATATACTGTACGAAGAGTTTTTGATCAGTCAGAACCTTTTCATATAACAGTGATATTCTGTTAAGATTATGTAGGTCAAAGAGCACAAACAACTGCAGCTTTAGTAGGTAATATATGTTTCATTGGTGCATACAAACAAAAGAAAAGCTTACCTTTCTTTTCCACAAATTTTGGCAGGCTTTTTTTTTAATTATCAAGAAACAGTTAAGCATTTTCACTGCAGTTTTACCTGACTTTTGTTTGGGTGAATATGACTATGACTAGACAACCAAATGAAAGAATGTGATTAAAACAGGAGACTGTATTGTGAAATAAGACATTGATGTCCTCATCTAGTTCAAACACTTCTTGCAACTTTCCCACTGATGATGGGAACACGTGCCCTGTTTGGTTTTCTATGTGTACTGCTTTGAAACACTTATCATTAAGTGCTTTGACTTTTAGAAAACTTTGAAGGAAGTGGTGCTACCCTTACAGCTTTTTAACAATAGTAACTAGAGATTATATGGACAGGATTCATGTGTTTAGTCTTCCTCAGCATAGGCACCTACATCTGATCCAGTTTCCTAGACATCTTCTGTTGTCAGTCAATAAAAACAGAATTTCTGATTCATCCCTTCCTAAGTTAAATGTCCGAAATACATCAAATGAATCATGTTTTAGAAAGACTTCTCTGTCTTTTGAGCACTAAAGGAATCCAAAGGAAGAGTTCAGATGTCTATTTTGCACAGATCTGAGGTGATGCCACCCTACATGATTGTTGCCCTATACTAATACATTATATTTCGCTCCCTAGAGATTTTGAAATCTAAGAATGTTCTTGTTAGAGATATGCACACATGGTTAGTGATTTTGAGCTTGTTCTGGTTAAGGTTTGATTTTCTTCTTTAACCTGCCTCTTGTATGTTGCATGGGTTGTACTTCTCCCACGTTTCAGTGACACTGACTCAGTTGTACTAGTTTTGATATTATTAAAAATACCTGGTAATTTTAAGATTACCTATTAGCTTGTAAATCTTCTCTAATCTTGCAATGACTTTCCTCATACCCATAATGCCCTTTCTTCCATCACCAGCTAAGAAAAAAACACAATAGGGAGAATAGCTGGTTTGTCTAATAATTGACCAAATTTACATTCTTCTGTAGCTGATTATAAGCTGATAGACGTCTATGGATCTGTTATATTTTATTCTGTTCTGTGAATGATTTGAAAGTTGAATACACTTCAGCCTCTTTGTAACAAGATCCCCAAACACTTCCCTATCAGTATCAGCTGGCAGTACCAATTTTGTCATGGTACAAACTTTACTCATACTGCTCTCCTATAGAGGACTCCTTTGCTTTTCCAGCAACAGAACTTACTTGACTGATGTTTTTTTTTTTTTCTTTTACAAGAATGAGCTTCTCTGTCCCGCACATGCTGCTTCCAGATTTGCAGATGTCTCCTAGCTTTTATCTTCTTGTTATTTTATACATCATAGAATATAACTTAATGTCAGGACTTCCCAACGACTCTGCAATGGCTTTCAGGGTAGGACTGGCACAGGAGAAGAAGGCGGGTGTCCTGTTTGGCCTTCCCTAGAAGGGGGAGTAATCTTGTGTCCTTGGAAGTCAAATTTCACTCGGTTCTGTTCTAAATTGTTTGAATTATTGTCATATACCCAAATGGCAGAATTAATCCCTCCTTATTGTGACGTTGCTAAGCTTTGAGTGTGTGTAATTAAGCAGCTGAATCTGTTGTTATTTGCCTAATCAGAATAGTTGTAATTTTCAGAGCAGCAAGTAAATAAACAAAGTACAGGAGGTTTTACTTCTGTATATTCTACTTAAAGACTGTCTTTGCAGAAACTATTCAATCCATAAGAAACCAAGACTCTGTAACTGTTACCATGAAACATTTAATTAAGGAACATAAGGTTTTAAAGCTGGTGAGAAGTAGCCTGCATTGCTTATGGTGAAATAAGATTTTTTATTTAGTTAGTTAGTTAGTTAGATTACCTGGGCATCTGCCCAGAAAAATGCAGTAAAATAAAAGAATTAAAGTAAAATCGCTACATTATTGATAAAGAACTTTAGGTCATGTGCTACATATGGTGAATCTGCAGGTCTTTGAATTTATAGCCAAGTGTTCTAAAGTCACAGTTTGGCTAGTGACACTGGAAAAAATGTAAGATGACAGTAGGAAAACTTACAAGAGATCCGTTGATATACATAGTGATGAATGACAGTTTTCACTGACGATGTTATGCTCTTATCAGAGATGTGTAAAATAACTGCCTGGGACTCCATTCCAAGTATGGGCACTATGGTGCTAATCCTGCAATATGTGCTTAATTTTAAATACCTTAGTGTTCTCATAAAGTTCAAAGTTAAAATAAATTGTTCACCTGCTTAAAGTCAACATATAAACATGTTTATATATTTATGCAAATATTTTTATCTGTAGGTGTTTGTAACATCAAGATCTCTTGACAGTGTACCTTCAACAACTTAAGTGCTCCCAGAGGCACTCATTAAAATCTCATTTTTATTTATATCAACCTTAAAAAGACTTTATCTGTAAACAATTTATGTTTTTTCCCCAAAATAAAATATAAATAAAATATAGAAGATTAGCTTTGAGGATTTACAGTATTTGAGCAAAACTGGCAGCATTCACTTTGTTAAAGTAATCATTTGACTTATTTGTCAGTAAGCTTATCTCTGCTTCATAAATAAAAAATAAAAATCTAAGGACACAGTACAATTTAACCTTAAGTATGAGCCTCCTAACTTCAATTTTAATTTATTGGATTCCATAGAGCTCCAGTTCTGCAAAGTGCACTGAGGAGTGGAGAATCAGGCACTGTGACTGTAAGGATTGTTCTGATTATTCATTGAAGCAACAAACTATGTAACAAAACACTTTCAGGTAGTGACCTGAAATTATATGATTCTCACAGGAGAAGAGAATGTAGTCAACATTAGAGATGGTTGTAAGGGACTGCTGGCCTGAATAATCATTTTTGATTGACACATTTTTATTGTCATAGAAAGTTACAGAAAATCTAAAAAAAAAAAAGAAGTTTGACAAAAAAACCCACAAACACCTCTCTCCTAGGGGCTGGACTTGCAGAAGGGCTGTACCTCCCAGAATGTGATGGGGCAATTCATCTCAGAACAAGGTCCAACGTGTGTTATGTGACTGCGTATACAATAATGAGCAACACAGTCCAGCAACTGGGCTTATACTAAATTACAAACTGTAGAGCTGCAATTTTTTTATGATGGTTTGGTAATGAAATGCAATATAGTACCGAATGACCTGAAATAAAATGTTTGCAATTATTTTGAAAAGCTCAGAGGAAGAATTAGATCATGGGAATGCCAGATAGTTATGTTTCTAATTTATTTATTTGTACGACAGAAGACATTTGAGATATTTCAGAGTGACTTACTTGAAGAGTTTTAATTCAACTGAAAATTCTGACACTTGAAATTTTTATTTCAGCTTGGGAATAAAATGGATGTTAAAGCATAAGAGTGTTTCCTGCAATGCTAGTTCTAATTTTATGTATTATTCCTTAAAAATCAAGTGGCATGTCACAAAGATAGTACATGTGGGAGTGATTTGTCTTTCACACAGCACCATAGTTTATACCTGTGCAAAGAGTGTGCAAGGTTATATAAACCATTGCCATTGTGATTTAGAAGCTTTTCATATTTACTTACTCAAATGTAAACAGTAACCTGAGTGCAAAGCACTTGACCTTGTGCTCCGAGAAACAGAGCTGAAGTGGCATATGGGATTAAATCAAGAACAAATTTGTATGTATCATAGAATTTCTTCTGGATAATTTCTCCTGATGTTATAAAAAATCTACCTGACAAGGTAAAGGTGTTCAGATATACATACTGCCTAGATCAGACAATTTTCTAACCAATTGCTTTTCAGTAAGATATATTAAAACTTACTAAAGAAACAATAGTTCCTCCTGTGGGAAGAAAATAGTTCTTTCATTAGTAAACCTAAGTAATATTCTCCTCACAGGCACACATGTTAAATCCTTGAAGAAGCAGGTATTTCACTGGATTATTTTAATATGTTCTGGCTGAAGAATATCAACATAACTCCTTAGATGAAAGATGGCTCCAGGAATGCATGATGTTTAGGCAGCATCTGTAATACAAATCATGAGAAGCCTATATTTTAACAGGCACTAATTTGTTTTGAATTTATGATCATAGAGTCATAGAATCATAGAATC
>NW_009203424.1:9134-16898 GCF_000690835.1 Fulmarus glacialis | reverse complement strand
TCTATGATTCTATGATTCTATGATGTAATATTGATGCAACACATAGGACAAATGTAGAGTAAAACAGATGTGTAAAACATGATGAGTCAAGCCACAGGCAACACTTTAGGTTTACACTGAATCATAGAATCATGAAGAACGACATGAGGTGGTACCTTACATTTTAACCCCTGACTGAGCACAAAACATAATGGAAGTACAGATATTTACTTGGAAGGAAGGAAGTAAAGACAGAGCCTGCATGTCCAGCTGCTTGGCATTTAGTGCGTTAATTGCAACTTATACTGTTGTAACGGTACACATAAAAATTGCAGGCTAGTCATGTTTTTGTAACCTTTACAAAGTAATACATTTCCAACAATATTATGTTGCAACTGATAAATTCGTTATTGAATGTAAGCCTTCAAAAGTTTGATTACTAATTTAAAATAAATCTAAAATCCGTTACATAAAGTAAGTATCAAACTCAACAGAAATTGTTGCTACAATTTTTATAGAGGACAAATTCACTGTTTTACAAACTGTAGCAACTACAGCATACAATTAAAATATGAAGTCCTCTAAGAGCAATTAGGGGACAATTACTTTTATACCATCATACTATAACATAGAGATATTTTTATTCATTAGACCACAAAGCAGATTTGTATGAAATTATACACAACAGCAAATTAGACCCTACCACTATTTTGTGTGTTTTATTTCATTTCATTACATTGAGTTTTATGCTATGTTAAAGGTTGATGCCACTATTACTGCCTTCACCGTCTGAGTTTATTGAAAGCCTTAGGAGAGATAATTTAGTAAAAACTACTTGTGGGAGAAGAGGAGATTCAACTTTTTTCAGTGTAAGAAATAAAATACAGCTGAACAAGGGGAGTTTTTCAGTAAACAAATATTGCAAACACAGCAGCAGGAGATTGCAAATACTCATACAATACTAATTTTTCACAAGTGGTCAATGGACCTAATACAGAAAATCCTCATTTTGTGAAGAGTCTCATGATGATCAGTATTAAAACCCTATAGTTTAAGAATAAGAGTATATGAAAATCTCAGGTTTCACTTTCTAAAAAAGCAGGTTGCTAGCCCTCATGACTGCAGAGAAATGCATGAAAAATTAACCCAAGAGCACCCTAGGGGCTGAAAAGACAGAAGACAAATGTAACAAAACTAAAACTTTCTTTTCCATAACAATCTTACGAGTTTTGGGGGCCTGACTCATGCATTTTTAGCATTTTGGGGTTGACAATATTTGATTCTGACTAACAGGAGGAACTGGTTCAGAATCTGAAGGTGGAAGGCAATTAGGGTGAAAGTGAAAATGAAATGATAGAGTCTGTGATTGTGAGGTAAGAAAGGAGTGAGAGCAGCAAAAATGTGACAAAGGATTTCAAAAAAGAAAAACTTCAGGAAACTCTGGAAACTGGTTGATATGGTCCCAAGGGAAGGATTTTAAAGGAAAAATAAAAAATAAAAAATGGTGTTTCAGGGCAGCTGGCAATTTCCAGCATGCACAATGGCAAGAATGGAAGTGGAAGAAAGATAGCTATATATGGACAAGTACATACCTACATGGCTGCATAAAAAATGTTCAGTGACCTGATATTAAAAAGAAATCATACCATCATAAATGGAAACAAGAATGTATAAAGCAGGATGAGGTTAAAAACAGAATATGAATTTAAAGGGGAAAAAAGTCGGATATGCAAAGGAAAAAAAATTACTTAAAGCTAGTGAGTGAGTACCAGGTATGACAGTAAAAAGATTTCTTAATTGTTGGCAGGAAAGGATATAATGACTATTTAATGGGAAAAATAAACAAGTAGCAGATGAAAAAGGGAAGACTTGAAAAGGTCAATTTCCTTTTAACCATTCTTGACAGAAGAATTTGACAAGTAAAATCGCTGTAAAAACATGGGCCTGAATGAAGAAAGATTAAAGGTTATATAGATAAAGGTATTTGAGATAGCAGGCTCTGATGAAATTTGCTATATTTAAAGAACACAACCAAAACCATTTCTAAGCCATTGACAAGTATTATGGAAAATTCATGAAGGAAGAATGAAATCTCAAGAGACAGTAAAACAGCAAATATAGTACCTGTGTTTTAAAAAGATAAAGAGTATGCGGTGGATTTACTGCTGGGAATTAAGGCCATTTTTGGTGCCTGAAAAGATACTAGGACAGATTATTAAACAATCCATTTGTAAACACCAAGAGGATAATAAGATTGTAAGAAACAGCTAAGAGATTTATCAAGATCAAATAATGTCAAACAAACCTAATTTCCTCTTTACTTTAGATAACTGACCAAGGAAGCAGAAGAGGGGCTGAAGATGACTGGGTTTTTACCTTAATAAGGCATATACCTATATGAAATTTTATAAGCAAATTACAGAGAAATGGTGTACTGTAAATGAATATAACTGTAGCCTTTATGGGGATGAAAACCTTTACTCAAAAAGTAGGTATCATTTTCTAATTGATAACCTTGGTGAGTTCATCAGGTGTAATCCATGAAAATAGTATTTAAAAAATAAATATTTATTCATTATTATGTTCAGAATATATACTGGTAACTCACAGACATTTTGTAAGGGAATTCAGCAGAACTAAATATTTCTATGCATTCTAAAAAAAAAGAATCTCAGTTCATTAAAAATATTTTAAGTAGACTGATGAATTGTTCATCATGTTGAATAAGGATGATACAGTTTAATTTCTAGCCATGAGAAACAAAAAATAGACATTAGGGAAAAAAAAAATCAGGTATAAGGACAACTAAACAATGGAATGGGTATGTAGAAAGAAAGGCTATTAAAGGAGGTATCAGAAACATATATGTTTTGGTACTTTTAATTCTGTGTCAGAGCAGAGGGTGGGTTAGATTACTCCTTTGTTTTCCTCCTGTGTTGTGGAGGACATTACAATAAACAAGTGAAACAGTTTTGCACTTTATTTAGGAGTCTTTTCCCCTAAGAAAAAAAAAATAATTGGTTGTGTCTAAGAAGCTTTATGGTTTAAGTGTAGACAAATTCTCAGTGAAATTGATAAATCAATTTTTCTTCATAGCATTCTTATTCTTATTCTCTATGATTTGTTATTTGTTCTCAGACAAATGAAGTTTACCAAATGTTAGCAGAGATTTTGGACAAATTCAGGAATATGGTACACTTTTGTAATAGTAAGCACGAGGTAACAAGTGGGGCTATTTACCAAGCGATGTGGGAGAAAGTTGGAAGGTTTTAAGTCAAAGTTGAATATATTCTGTTTACAGTTAGCCACAGGAATGTAGCTTTGCTCTGCTGGAAGTCAAACAAGACTTAAAAATAAATTAAGTATAGTGTGTCAGAGGATCATTTAGTCATCTGTCTCATAAATGGATGCTCACCTCATTCCAAATTTTTAATATTCCTACTGATATTATAAGTAATGGACATTTGTAGAAAGTCAGATGAAAGTGTGAAAAATTGAGAGTTATAAATAGAAGTAGTCTCCACCATGATAGCAAGGACAGAAAACAGTAATATCCTAAAAATGTCCATAGATATTTATATTTTCCATTACTGTATACTTCATAGGGGGTTAATCCCAATCTAGAAAGGTAAACCAGGTCAAGTGGTTGTTAAGTACTAAAAAAAGGAATGTTGACAAAGTTTGGAACTACTATAATATCCACCATCATCTTGCTTTGCTTGATGGCATCTCCTATAGCAAACTGTGTAAAAAACAGAGGCACTATTTCTGTTGCTTCTCTTTTTTTTGCTAGATCGTGTAAGTATTATAGTTCTAATTTAGTTTGTAAAAAATACAACAATAAAATATATTAACAATAGTTCTGTCTTACTGTCGTGACTTAGATTCAATATAATAATAACACATCTGTTGTAGAATCTAGTCTGGAGGCCAAATTCTAGCAAAAAATAGCAAACTGCATTCTTAATAGTCTAGGTAATTAAAATAATCAATCCACACTACAGAGTGAAGTACACTATCTAAAAGATATGCTCCATGTCATTAAAAAGGTAAAAGGCTTGTACAAGAAAAAACATGTATTTTTAGAGCCTTGTTTGTACAGGTGGTCCTTTCTGTTTGACAATCACTGTTTTTTCCTGCTTCTTTTAAAAATGTAGAGGAAGAAGGTTAGAAGTATGAAACCATGATCGAGTCTAAGTTATTGACCTACCTTAGGCTTGGAAAGATGAAAAAGTGAAAGCAATTTCTATGGGTTTTTTGGGTTTTTTTTAATTTATTTTATTTTATTCTCTTCTGTGAAAAACGTAGTTCTACCCTTCCCCACCCCACCCTAAGTAACAGTTTCTGAGTTACTCAAATAGTCTGGTAAAGTGTCTGTCCCATAATGGAGAATTTCCAGAAAAAAAATGGTTGAGGAGCACTAAATAATAGCAGGAACAAAGCAGTTATAGAAAGTATAGAGAAGGAAATACACCAAATTACCCTTAAATTGGTACATGTGTGTGTTAGGAAACGGTCACTCTGTGGCTTCAGTAAAATGAACCACAGCACTTTTGCCATTGATGATAAACAAATAATTAAAAATCTGTGAAGTAATGCTACCTAGTTGATGAGGACAGCTAGGCACATTACCTTGGTTATTTCGTCAGAAAAGATCAAATCACCCTCTAAGTAGTAAAATCAGAACCAGTTATATAAACTAGACAAAACCTATTAGTTTGTTTTTAATATTCCAGCAAGAAGGCAATATAATTGTGTGGGCTTGACTAATGCAAACCTGTTTTATCAATTCCTAGTCCTTTAAGAAATCTGCTAATTTTTTCTTGTAACAAAATAATAGTTATCTATAATGCTCATTGTTAGGGGATATTATGAGCGGCTGCTGCCTCCAGTAGCTCCAGGCCTGGAGATTCCACTTTCTCAGCGGCTGGAGCCCAGCATGGTGTCCCCAAGGACCCAGGGTCTCTGCTCGGGCTGAGGGATGCGTCTGCCGTTTTCCCATTAGCAGCATCCACCAGTAGTGAAGTTAAGTGTGTGTCCCAGAGACAGGCACAGACACACATACACACACAGAGGATACGGACATGGCTGGTCACACAGACGGCCACAGACAAGGCGCTGCCCCCAGCAGCACCCACGTTGAGGACTCACAGGAGAGACAGGCACAGACAGCCATGTCCCCTCCTCCTCTTGGGCTGGCAGAGGCAGAAGCTCACTGGTGCAGCACACACACCACGCTCTCCAGGGTCACAAGCACACGCACATTCGCGGATCCCCCGAGCACCGGCATGGCCCCTCTGCACGTCTGGTACCCTGCCAAGATCCTACTCCCCCTTACCTGCCCCATGGGTCCCTGACTCGCCAGCTGGTCCAGCTGAGTGCTCGCTGCACACACACAGCACTCACACACTCGTCCCACAGGCACCCCACTCTCATGGGTCCCCTCGAATACCAGCACGGACCCTCTGCCCGACTGATACCCCTGCCTGGACCTGGGCTTCCTACTCCCCAGCTGGTCCAGCTTGGATTTTGCCAGCAAATCCACATGCAAACCCCATGCATGCCCAGTTTGTGGAAGGTACAGACACTCGCCCCCAGCAGCCAGCACCCGGCACGTGGGCTGTGACCCGTGGTTCCAATCCAGCGCTGAGCTCCTCACTCACCTCACTCACACCAGTCTCCCTGCCAGTAGCTGGCACTGAGTCCTTGCAGCACTGACATACATGGGATAGAGAGTGAGATTATGCAGAGAGATCATTAAAACAAGATTTAATAAGAAGATAGAAGAAAATAGGACAGACTGCGATGATCAGGCACAGGGCTGAGCCAGAGAAGCTTACTGACTGGCTGCATTTTACATGCAACAGGCCCCTTTTATGCCCCTTTCTGTCTATTCCCCTCTTTGTTCCTCCTCAGTTTCCCTCCCCTGCACATTCCTCCATCTGCTTGCAGTTTCACCAATGTTCCACCAACCTCCCCAAACATCCAGGACCCCCAGGTTTGCATCCTTATCAGTTGCAAAGTCCGGGTTGGCCCTCTTTGAAGCGATGCCTGCGATTTCTTGATAACCCATTAGTTAGTGTGACTGACAAGGTTGGTCTCTTGTCCTTGTCTCAATTGTTGTTTGTTTGTCAGGTCTGTGTCTCTCTACGTTCTTTGTTAGTGCCTCCCCCTTTTCCTTATCATTCTGTTTGACAGAGTCCTTGATCAGATAACCTTCAGTGAACAGACACTCTCTCGGTTCCACGTACCCTTCCACATACTATTCTGAAAAACATTTAGCATTTACCAGTCTCTAAGTATGTTATAGTATAATAAAGGCACTTACAACCATGGTGGGTTGACCCTGACCAGCAGCTAAGCACCATACAGGTGCTCACTCACTCCTCCCGCCCAGTGAGATAAGGGGAAAATAGGAAAAGAAAAAGACAGAAAACTTGTGGGTCAAAATAAAGATTATTAAGTGAAGGAAAGAGCAGGAAAAAACAAGTGATGCAAAGGAAATCACTCACCACTTCCCACAAACAGACTGGGCTGATGCCCAGCCAGGATCCAAGCAGCAGCTACCTGTTAGATCAGTCCCATCCCCCTTCCCCTCTGTTTTGTTCCTAAGCATGGAATATCCCTTTGGTTAATCTGATTCAGTTGTTCAGGCTGTGTCCCCTCCCAGCTTCTTGCTCATCCCCAGACTACTTTCTGGGGGTTCAGAGTGGGAAAAAGAGAAAGCCTCAACACTGTGTAAGCACTGCTCAGCAATAGCCAAAACACTGGTGTGTTATCAACGCTGCTTCAGTCACAAATCCAAAACACAGCACCATATGGGATGCTATGAAGAAAGTTAACTCCATCCTAGCCAGACCCAGTACAACAACAAAATTACTATATGTATAGCATTTACCTTCTTGCCCACCAAAATTCTATTGGGTTAAGTATGGTGCCTTCAGAATTGAAATTTTCACCAAGTCAGAAAATTTCATTGTTAGGGTGGAAGAAGGGAAAACACATTAACAAAAAAAATGCTAACATATAACTTTATTTTTTATTATTTTTTTTGTCCTACATATTTAAAGTCCTTCCCCTACTACAAGCCTACTTTTGTACATTGTGTAATCACATGATCACCACAAGAGACAGTGGCATATTCCAGTTCTTTACTTCTCTGATTAGTTGTTCTCCTGTCATCAGAGCTAGGTGAAAGGAACAAAAGGGCTTATTTATGAACTGATACAGATATTAGGACATAAAATATTTCTTTCTTGAATCTAAGGCATTCTTTCTTTAAGATTCCTAGATTTTGTTTAGAAATCTTTGCTGTGTACCTAGTCCTTTTTTATGTTCATAAACATATTGGAGAAGACATCATCAGATACTAGCCACTTGTACAGTCTAAATAGCAAATTTTCACTCACCTGCACCAGAAGGTGGGTCCTGCTTGAGTAACCTGATCTCCTTCTAGAACAAAGCGACCCACTTAGTGGATGAAAGAAAGGCTGCAGATATGGTCTACCTGGACTTCAGCAAAGCCTTTGACACTGTCTCCCACAGCATTCTCCTGGAGAAACTCATGGCTTGGATGGGCATACTCTTCGCTGGGTAAAAAAACTAGCTGGATGGCTGAGCCCAAAGAGTTGTGGTCAACAGAGTTAAATCCAGTTGGCGGCCTGTCACGAGCGGTGTTCCCCAGGGCTCAGTTTTGGGGCTGGTCCTGTTCAATACCTTTATCAACGATCTGGATGAGGGGATCGGGTGCTCCCTCAGTAAGTTTGCAGATGACACCAAGTTGGG
>NW_009203424.1:0-8915 GCF_000690835.1 Fulmarus glacialis | reverse complement strand
CCCAGGTGGCCAAGAAGGCCAATGGCATCCTGGCCTGGATCAGAAATAGTGTGGCCAGCAGGAGTGGGGAGGTGATTGTCCCCCTGTACTCGGTCCTGGTGAGGCCGCACCTCAAATACTGTGTTCAGTTTTGGGCCTCTCACTACAAGAAGGACATTGAGGTGCTGGAGCGTGTCCAGAGAAGGGCAACGAAGCTGGTGAAGGGTCTAGAGTATAGCTGGTAAAGGGTCTTATGAGGATTGGCTGAGGGAACTGAGACTGCTTAGCCTGGAGAAGAGGAAGCTGAGGGGAGACCTTATTGCACTCTACAACTACCTGAAAGGAGGTTGTAGTGAGGTGGGGGTTGGTCTCTTTTCCCAAGTAACAAGCGATAAGACGAAAGGAAATGGCCTCAAGTTGTGCCGGGGAGGTTTAGATTGGATATTAGGAAAAATTTCTTCTCTGAAAGGGTTGTCAAGTATTGGAACAGGCTGCCCAGGGAAGTGGTTGAGTCACCATCCCTGGAGGTATTTAAAAGACATGTAGATATGGTGCTTCAGGATATGGTTTAGTGGTGAACTTGGCAGTATTAAGTTTACAGCTGGATTTGGTGATCTTGAGGGTCTTTTCCAGCCTAAATGATTCTATGATTCCATGTTTCTATGATTCTATGAAGTTCAAGTACAAGCCATGAGACTCATTCCTCACAGACACATCCTCAGCACTAATTCAGCTAGTTAACTCAATATGATGTACATTAACTGACTTCAGATAATATTAGATATTTTACAATGTGTACTCTGAAGATGTTGCTCAATTACTAAGGCAATTCAAAAAAGTGACAGCACTTCTTAACATAAATCACTAAGCTAATTAAGCGAAGAATTCCCCAACTAATCAACCTTCTATTTAGTTTTATTCCAGAAATAGCTTATACATACTTTATCATACTTTCTTTTATTCATAAAAATAAATTGAAATAAAGTTTATACCTCAAATTCTAATAAGGAAAAACTTCAGGTCTTGTTGTGGGTTCAGGGGGTTTTTTGGGTTTTTTGTTTTTAATTTTCCTCTCTCTGTGCCACAATCCATTTCAAGCACAAGGGAAAAGGTGATTTTCTACCTATAACTGTCCATTTGGCACCTTTATGGATTGTAAGAATAAATATTAAGTTTAACGGCAACTCATGCGAGTCCTATGCTCAAGTGCCTTCTTCAGCCTAATTTTTCTTAGGTATACTAAGGCTTCAGTTTGGAATTGGCTGGGTTAAAACTAACTTCTCATGATTTTGGTAAAACTGGTAAATATCAGTTAATATCAGTTGAGAGAAGGTGATGTGAAAGAAAAGGTGTCATGAATTGAACAAAGTGAGACATAGTAATTTCCTTAAGCCTTTGTAGAGCTGGAATGAATAATACATTTGTTCTTGTAGAATAATTTTTTGCATAATTGCTTAAAATAGAATATAATTTATCAAATTATTAAGACTTCATTGGCACTTATATTTACCTTAAGAATACAATGACCTTGAAAACTTTAGCTTACCAAGGAAAGCAACGAAGTTTACAAATCTATTTGCATCTCATGATCTGATGTGAAAAGAGTGTATTACGGCCATTTCTTAAGGAACATTGAAATGTCTTCCTTGGTGCTGCCTCTCATTATTGAAGATCACTGTGTCAAAAAGTTATTTACTGAAATACAGGCTGGCAAATTCATTACATTACCCAGCCTCTAAAGAAGGTATAAACAAGACCCAAAGCAATGGAAAATCACAGCCAGAATTAAGCTACATTCAATCTTGAAACTAGTTTTCTAATATTATGTCCTAAACTTTGAATGCTGGAACTAGAGACAAAATTGAGGGCTGGCTTTATTCTTGCTAGCTCAAATAAAAATAGCAAAGAAGACACAACAGCAAGGACCTCAAGGACTGAGAACAAGAATTCACATTGGGCTTGTACTGAAACTCTGCACATTAAACTCCAGCTGTTACCAACTTGTGTACAACTAAGCATTGCAGGATATTCAACAGACTCTCAAACGTTATTTAAAAGGAATGAATGAGTGCCAACTGATAGAGATAAAAGTATTAAGAAAGAAGACAGTAAAGAAACATGAATATCGAAAGGGTAGTTAAAAGAGGAAGAGGTAAAAGAGAAATTGATAATAGGAAAGTAGTCAGGAGTGAGGCACCTACAGCGTAGGGAGAAGGATTAGGTGAGTTTATCGTGTGGGGTATTCCACTAGTGTAAGAAAGTGGCTGAATTCATCTCCCTGTGGCTCATCTGGAACTTCTATTCCCCTGTAGGTGAATATATAATACTTTGAAAGCCAGGGGCACAAAATTAAGATTACTTAGATTTATGAAGGAATTAGCCAGGATTCAAAAGTAGCTTAGAGTGGCTGACTGGAAGCGTGAAATATTTAAGTCAGGAGGTGAAATTGGAAATTTTAGAGATACCGTGTAAGTAGTACTCCATTTAGAGTAAAATTCAAGATATTTAATATAGGAAATGTACTGCTTTCTGATAAGCAGCTTCCAGGGAAGGTATCAGACAGAAAGCTACAGCTTCTCTGTGTGCCTGTAGCTTCTAAAATGTTAATGACTTGTTTAGAAAGAAGAAAGTGAGCTGGAAATTTTGGCAGGGAGAACTGTGTGTGCAGTGGGATATAAAAAAGGAACAGTATATGTGTAGTAAATGGTAAATTAATGTCATTACTCCCACAAGTTCTTACAATAATTACCATCTGCTGAATCAGTCATGAAGTCATATTTGCCCTTGCTATCACTAGCTATATTAACATCTATAGCCTACTAGCATACATATATTACATTAACATCTATTCACTACGGCTCCAAAGCTATTTCATAAAAAAAGTGCACACAAGGAAAAAGAAACTCTTAAGAATCAAGCATAGAACTGGAACAAGTCAACTGCTTAGACACCTGATAAGGAGAGGTGTATATATGATTTTAAATTCTATAAAGAGAAAACCAATTAAAATAACTAAAATGTTTAATTACAAAAGCAAATTCTTAACTCAAACATCTTGTGCTGTGCTTTGGCAAAACTGCAAGTCCTGAAAACTAGGAAATCCCAGGTACCTAGACAACAGACTGATTTTTGTTCACTTTCACTGGATGTCCTAGCAATCTCAAAGCATACACTTTTTCAGTCTATCTCTGTATTATAAGTGCAGTCTATTTGAGTGCTGAACAACTCTGGAGGACTACCGTTTTGCTACATTCTGCTTCATCATACTTCTACGTGCAGTACCAACACTGCACTTTCTCTTAACCATGATTAAATATCCAGACCTCATTCATAACATATGTATTTTCTGCCTGTCCCCATGTCAAGATCTCAACACTCTCTTGACAAAACCTGTACAACATGGAACTGGCTTGAAACTTATATGATATTAAGATACATATGTACCTTCATCTATTATCTTGCACACATAGGGAAAGGGTTCATTCCTTCCTAAAGGAACGTGTTGCTGACTTCTCCTTAATCATTTTGTCACAGTCACAGCTTTTGCGAACTGCTCCAGTGAATCCATCCACTATTTAATACTCTGCACCTAACATATTGTTAGGCAGTTGGTGTACTTGCAGGTAAGTTCCATTGTCCATTGCCGGAAAAGGAGATGACAGAGGAAAGGAAAAAATGCATATCTGTGTCAAATCTGACATTTAACTCTATATATTTTAATTTTTCAAAAATATGAGTTCTGTGAACTCATGTTTCTTGAAGCAACAGGTATAACTGTTTGGCACAGATTTTTTGTTGGTTTATTTGTTTCTTTTTGGTTTTGAATTATCCATTTGATGATTTCAGTGCAATGAAGGGAACAGTTAGCTCTATTCTTGGTCCACTTGATCACATATGAAATGTATAACATTCCCAATTGTATCAATTGGCAGTTGAATAATAATCTGAATTGGCTAAAATGGTATAATCATTCTGCCTGAGGCATATAAATGATCCTGAAATAGTGTGCATACATTATGATAAAAGTAATTTTTACTCTGGAGAAGAATCAAATAGATAATGGGAGTGGTGAACATATTAATCAATTTCAAGCAATAATTCACAGCTCAAGTATTGAAGAGGGAGAAAATTGTTTTATAGGTGCAAATACTAAGAAATGGAATCCTCATTAACTTTGTCTAATCTTTTTAGTCTGAACTACCTCATTTATCTGAACTGCATAATTTAAAGGTCAGACAAATCTTCCATTTTTCAAACAAGAATACAGACCTGAACTTTCAGAACTTCTAACATCCAAAAATCCAGTTTGTACAGTAGCTAAAACTCTTGCCAGACTGAAGTTTTTGATTTACAGATGCTGAAAACTTCTCTCAGGCCCAGATGACGAGATTTTATTGTCTTTATAAGCAGGGATCTCTTAAAATAAACATTTCCTGAACCAAGAAATAATTTTCTTTTTTAGAGCTTCATCTTATAATTCCAATGGCAGAGATCTCAGGGCAGTTTGTAGTGTACTCAGCAAGATGTCATGTTTATCGGAGCTATAGAAGACATTTATTGCTTCATACACTGTGATCTGTTTTGGGATTCTTACTGAAATATATACCACTAAATCACCTTCAGCCAATTGCTGCATTCACAGCTGTGGGGTATCTGCCAAAAAGCAGAGACATAGGCTGAATGCAATTTCAAATTATTTGGTTTGACTCTGACTGTTTCCAACTAACTTGTTAGAAAAAAATGTGATCACAGATAATAAATTCTAAGGTTTACATTCCCTAGTCAGGCTCCTACTAACAATAAAATGTGTTTTAGTCATGCAGACAAGGTCTGTTTCTAAAACATGCAAATTTTGTTCTATGTATAATATTTATAGGTTTTGTAAACTGAAAGGCAAAAACTCTGTCCTTTTAAATAAATACACTTTCCTGCTATGATTTAGACATGATTCTGTTTGTGTTAGAATAAATTAATAAATGAATATTTTGAGGCATTTAAGGCAAAGATCTTGATACTGGTCAATGCAATATACTCACTACACTTTTGGGAACACTGGAGAACTTGAACATGAGATTCTTATGCCTAGCTCTCTGAAGATGAGTAATACCTTTTATGAGAGGCTAGACCAGCAAATCAAAAATATAACATTCTTTCTGTTTTCCCCTTTTGTGCCACCTGGGCAGCAAGAGCAAAATACCTCTTGAATTTTTGTTTGATTTCACAGAAAAGATTGTCCATTGCACCCATATGCATCTCTATATCTCTGTATCTAGATCTGTGAAGCAGGTAACCTCCAGAAGTCCCTTTCAAACTAAATTATTTTATGATTCTGTGATTCCTAGCTGAGAAACCATAGTGCAAAAATACAATAAATATTATTTTGAAAGTAAGCTTTATTAATGAAACTAACAAAGTGATCACTAAAAAGATTACTTAGGAGAGTTGTATAACTTTAGCATCAAAATAAAATGGCATGAGTTTAAAATGGCTGATAGAGAAAATAAAGAATTAATGGAATATAGTAAAAATATATGCAATGTTTAAAATGGTGCAAAGGATGATTCTATTTAGAAAGTGTCACCAACTTAGCTATAGTGAACAGGTTTCTCTCAACCTGACATTAGCCAGCTAAATGTTGATCCAAGCTGCAAGGATGGACTCTACAAAACCTTACTGGCTGTCACTCAGCCTGTCATCTGTCCCACAAAAGAGCATCATGGAGGTATAGAATCTAGACAACTAGCTTAATCTAGATGCTTAATTTACAGACAAAGTTAAAAGAAGTGAGTGTTGAACAAGCTACCCCATTTAGTCAATGTAAACCACATATGTTCCTTTGTTTTCTCTAAGGTTCAAGAATACAGGTGTTATAAGAGAAGAGAGCACAAAAAGCAACAAAACACCACCTGATTATATATCCTTGATAAACCAAGACTGAAAAAAATCATTACTTTCTTCTGATCTGAAGAAGAGGAGCTGAAGCCTTGGAAGACTGCCATAAGCCAATGGGAACACTCCAATAATGTATTAGTCAGATTAACCAAAGTTTAAAAACTCTTGAAGGTGAAATCCTTATTTTTATTTTACGATTTTGGGAAACATATTTTACTATGAAATGATTTGATTATTGTTCATCTATAGTCATGTCTTTAAGATACATTTGGATTTCTTCTAAAAGTGGTTGGAAGACCACTTGCTGTCTTATAAGGTAAATTTCAAAACTATTTCCAATTACTACGGTAAATAGAAAATTAAATGAATACACTATATAGCATGTTAGTAAAGCAGTAAAGCATATTTTCTCATGAGACTTCTGAATATGGCACAATGAAAGCATTTTTTACAATCCCCAGAATAGTACAATCCATAAGCAAACTATTTTGCGGAATAAATTCCCTTCTAGCTGTTTTACTATTAACTTAGATTTACTAAATAATCTCTAACAGAATTCATCCACAGGACCTTTTAACTGTAAACAGTTTCAGGAAACAAGCAGGTAAAGGATAAACTGATGTAATAAGATGAAATTAGAAATGGAAAATCTTAAATCTCCTCACATGATGTCTGGCATTAATTCAGAGCAAGAAGTAGCTTACTGCGAGATCTCTACACTGAATTAAGTTTAAACGCATTTTTCCTTTGTCTCTGTTTACTAGAGACTTTGTATGTGTGCATATGGGCTGAATGGTGACAATGCAGGTTAGTACATTACTGAATAGGCAAGATCCATGACACCTACCTCTGCCAGTTGTTCTCAGCTTAGGCAAACGTGTGACTATGATCTTCAGGAAGACTTCATAATACTCAAACTTTTCCTGTTTATAGCCCAGCATCTAGCTGTGGGAAAAGTTTGACAAATTTCAGCTAGCTCTAAAATAGATTATAATCCAGCCTCCAAATTCTTTCCTGTTTTCTGTCTGCACAGTTTAAAAGCTTACAACTTTACTTACCATTCAGATTCTTACGAGTGAGAAAGATTTTCTTCAGTGTCCTTACACTGTATTTTATTAGATGTCTGAAAACAACGGCTGACTAAGATAATATCTTGCTTCAATTTGCTGCACTGACATCATCTCTACTCTCCTTTTTGTCTCATGTCTTTCTATTTATCTAATCCAGTTATTTGTCCATCTTTGTAGTTTAATATATCTTTCTGATAGATATTCCTCCTGGAAGCTTTGAGCAGTAACTGTCTTTTACTGTGTCTGTATTTTGCATTAGAGTTAGAGCCAGTAAAATGATTAAGGGATTGGAGTATCATCTAACATGTAAGGAGATGCTGAGAGAGCTGGGACATTTTAACCTCAAAAAGAGAAGGCTCAGGTGCATTTTATCAATGTGTATAGATACAGGATGGGAGGGGGATTCAGGAAGACAGAGACAGACTCCTCTCAGTGGTGCCCAGTGAAATACAGATTGAAATACAAGAAACTCCACTAAGACATAAGAAAAAAGTTTTTTACTGTGAGGACATCAAATACTGGCACAGGTTGCCCAGAGAAATTGTAGAATCTCCATCCTTGGAGATATTTAAAACATGACTATACACAGCCCTGACCAACCTGCTCTAGCCAACCCTGCTTTACGCAAGGAGGTAGGACTAAATGATCTCCAGAAGTCCCTGCCAACCTCAACCATTCTGTGATTCTGTGATAATTTCCACAAGGGATCTTCTTAATGAGTGGTCTTAATCGCTTTTGCAATATACGTGTGTGTGTGTGTGTGTGTGTATACGCACACACTTAGTATTAAAAATGATGGTTAACTTACATGCATTTTAATATTTTCATTGAAAATGGTCCTGACTATTAAAGCTTAGGTAATTTATTTATTAGATTGGTAATATTATTGTAATTGCTATAGTTATTCTTATTTTGTAATTTTCATTCCAACCTTGAACACTCTGGATGAAATTCATCTTGTATACCCTTTGTAAAATGAGATTACTTCCTTCTGGAGATGCCTATTTACCTCCACTACAGCAGATGGTATGTCAAGAACTAACCTAGACAAAATATATGTTTTTTATGACTAAAGTTAGGAGAGCTGAATTATTCCCAAACAGCTCCCAAATAAAAAAAAGAAAATAAATGTCAAAAGTTAATCAAATTATTATTACAACTCAAAAGGCACATTCATTAGTTCTAATTTGGAAATATAAGGAAATATTTTTGGAGAGGCATTCTGAAGTAATATGTTTGTCTCCTTAAAAAATCTGGAAAAAAACCCACCACATTTATATGTAATCTTTCTCTCATTAAAAAAAAAAAAAAAATCCCTTCTGGAGGTACAGGAAAAGAGAATTTTAATTAACATTAAGTGGTATGATGGTTTGTACTTGATAGCTTGACTTTTAATTTCAGTGGTTACTCACAGAACACACTGCATTTTCTCAGCCATATGACATCTTATTTCTCTTACAAAGATAAAGTTACATTTTCTTTTACAAGGTCAAATTTCTGAGGAGCAGTACTGATAAAATTGGTTTGGCATTGAGCCAAACTATCATGAGAAACTATCATGCTGTGCTAACCAGCATTACTAGAATTCATCTGTTTGTAACGTAGTTGATAAACTATGTACTGCAGTGACTAAAGTCATTCACAGCCTACTTAGAGACTTTATTATTTAGTACTTTGTCCTGGTTTAAGTTGGGATAGAGTTAATTTTCTTCTTAGTAGCTGGTATAGTGCTGTGTTTGGATTTAGTCTGAGAATAATGTTGTTAACACACTGATGTTTTAATTGTTGTTAAGCAGTGCTTATAGAAAGTCAAGGACTTTTCAGCTTCCCATGCTCTGACAGGTGCACAAGAAGCTGGGAGGGAGCACAGCCAGGACAGCTGACCCAAACTCACCAGCGGGGTATTCCATACCATATGGCGTCATGCTTATTGTATAGAAGCTGAGAGGAGTTGGCTGGGGAGCAGCGATCGCT
>NW_009203423.1:4535-10958 GCF_000690835.1 Fulmarus glacialis | reverse complement strand
TGATTCTATGATTCTATGATTCTATGGGTCTCACTTGGTACTGCTGTTCATAGGTTTGCAAGATGATTGGCTTTAGTCATCAGTAAATTTCCATTTTTGGCTACTATCCGAGGTGGTCCAGGGTAGTAATTATGGGATTGTTTCGTAACAATGGTATTGTTCCACTTGAGCTATGATCCAGGTAGGGAATGCTTCAGAGCTGTCAGAGATGACGGATTATCTCTTGTTTCTGTTCCCTACTTTGATCATGTAGCTAGTGTCCCCGGTACAATCAGTGTCGTTCCCCACCTTAGCCATGCAAAAGCACTTGGTGTGGTCAAGGGACGCTTCACCGCCCGACTCATGCACAATGGCTAAGGCTTAACAGAAGGTTCTGAGGTTATATTGTAGCCCAGAGGAAAAGAGGGGGGAGGAATGCACCACCACAGCTGATCAGTACACTTGTCTTGCCATGCAATCTGCCCTATCATCTTATTAAATTCCTTTCTAACTCTTTTTCCTGGGTGAGAGACTATTCTGTGTGCATATGTGTGTATACAGGTGTGAGCACAGCAACAGGAGTCAGACCATGGGATCGGATGGCTCGGGTGCGGCTGCTGGATTTACTGGATTTAAGTGCCAGCAACTGGAGTGGGACCTCAGGTCATAAGGATCCATGTGTCCATGGAGTCAGCAGCTGGAGCAAGTGCAGGTGTGTGAGTGACTGTGAGCGCTCATGAAACTCAAACCAGATTAATGGTGAGTAGGTGACATGGCCTGGGAGCCAGGGGTGTGCGAAACCATGGGAGGAGCTCGAGAGGTCAAAAGGACCAGGGGTTTCCCGGCTAGCTCTGAGTGCGTGTGTGCACGCGCGCATTTGTGAGCAAGACAGTCTATACCAGCAACTGGAGCAGGACTGCAGCCTCAGAGTTCATATGTGTGCCAGCAACTGGGGAGACTGGGATTGGATCCAGGGGCCAGCTACTGGGCAGTGTCTGAGCCTAGCTACTGGAGCAATCCACATTATATACTTTTTTTTTTTTTTTTTCCCCTCACCGATGGACCAGCCAGAGAGGGGAGCAGGATGTGGCTGGTGGTGCTGTCTGTGTTCGTTTGAGTGCTCTGTGTGTCTGTCTGTGTTTTCTGTGCAGCCAGACATGTATATATGTATATACATGGTGTATATGTGTGCTGTGTGTGCATGTGGCTACTGGTAGGCTACATGCTCAGCCTTGCTACAGGTTGGACCTGGGCGCACATAGCTGCAGCATTCTCACGTCTCTTGGGCTGCTGGATTCAGACCCCCTAACAGATACCAGCACCCAGACTGACTCAGAAGTAGGGAAGGACTGACAGCAAATGAATATCTTTCATGCATGTGCACAGCTTTTCTCACCTCTCTTGTTGGAATCTGGACTGTAGCAGGCTAATTACAGTTTTTGATAAATTTTACCATCCTGCCATTTTCTATTCTGCTTTCAGGCCATCTGTCATGGAGTTGCCCTTTAGTTAAGTTCTCTGAAAAACTTGATGTCCTTTCATTTAATTCTGTAATATCAAACCACATCTGAAAAGGCCATCCAGAGTTAAATAGCAATATAATTCATTTGTGTTAGTATATGCAACAGTATTATAACATATTGAATATCACTTCTCTTTTATAGTCTGTCATCTCCCCAACACCAAAAGCTAAGATTTTGCTGTAATTGTTATTTACTGTTTACGTTCCAGCATATTAGAATAATATCACACAATCCTGAACCATTGCCTCCACAGCATGGACCAACTATTTTGTCCACATCACAGCAAAAAGGCAGGTGGTGTTCCTTTCAACCCATTCTGAAAAAAATTCCAACCTTTCTTTAACCCCAGCCTGAGAGTCAGGAATCAACTGCCAAAGTAAAAACTGTAATGGATGTCAGCTGACCCGCCGTAGCTGAATGCATGCTCTTAAGTTATAGGAACTATTAGGTAACTTCAGTTAGCTTGTTTTGTCTTAGTGTCTAGGCAAAGCCACAGTACATCACTTTGATTGCAGGCTGAGAGCGTGCACACGGGCAGTTCTCAGGGCACAGCTTATAGGTAGTACGGTGGCACTTCCTGGTAACTCCTTCAGGTACCCTAACTGACAGTTGCATCCAACTAGATGCAAAAGAAATACTCTGTTGTCTTTAACACAAAAACACTTCCTAGTCTAAGTCAAGTCCCTCATGTTTCTGATGCCATATAAAAATTTCATAAAATCTAACTGCATTATAATGAGATAATTGATCTGAAAATCAAAATGTTCTTGGCTCTTTGAAAAGCTACTTGAGTTTCAGCCATTATCCTCCATGACAAGGACAAACTAGAAGATAAATGAAAACTTTATTTTCCCTACCCCGCACATATAGTGGCAGGAAAGATTTCCAGGACAAACAACAGAGTATGCCTGTTTTTCCCCATCAGTGTCACTGCTGATCACAAATGCTTTTCCTGAGGTTGACAGTTATCCCACATATTCCTGTAAGTACCACAGCTCATCGCTAAGTGGGGAAAGACACAGGGGATGGACAGGTTACCACAGGGGAGGAGGATGTGGAAGGGACCAAGCTGCACATGGAAGGATTTTTTCCATACCAGTGATCAACTGTATTTACCCTTTTTCCCTCTCTGTTGATTGACAAAAAAAAAAAAAGAAAGCAGTTCATTCGACCCAAATGATAATGACTACACATTAGCTATGAAGAAACAAAATCTTGTACATGCACAATGCTAGCCAATCAGCTGTAGTGCGGCTGACTGTTATGGAAGTTAAGATCAAGTTGTTACTAGGCATATTTAAATCGTTTAGCATCCTCAAGCTTAATTAGTAATGCCAGATCTAGAAATTCAGGAGAAAGCTAAAATGTCAGGAAGAGAGGGAAGGAATGTTTATTGTGACATTGCTCCACCTAAGCGACTTTCAGCTTGTAAATATTGCAGTGACACTGGCTCTGGTGGTGATTGTACTCTTTGCAAGGACTTTGGAACAGTTATAGCATTAAAGCATAGCATCGTAAACAAGAAAAAAACAAAAAAAAAAGAAATAAGAAAAAAATACAGTCTCCTGGCTGTGTGGCTGTGTTGTGGAATTTTTGTGAAGGTACACAATGCCTTGGAGGTAATATATGGCACACCGATGGTGACTCTGCCATGCTATCTTCACGGAATCACTAAATTGCAGAGGTTTGAAAGTACTTCTGGAGATCACATAGTCCAACTCCCCTGCTCAAAGCAGGGTCACCTACAGCAGGTTGACCAGTTGGACTTTCAATATTTCCAAGGATGGAGACTCCACAACCTCTCTGAGCAACCTGTTGCAGTGGCTGACCACCCTCACAGGAAAAATAATTTTTCTTACGTTTAAGTGGAATTACCACTATTTCAATTTGTGCCCAGTGCCTATCGTCCTGTCACTCAACACCACTGAAGAGAGTCTGGCTCCATCTTCTTTACTCCCCCACATCAGGTCTTTATACACTTTGCTAAGATCCTCCTGAGCCTTCTCTTCTTCAGGCTGAACAGTCCCAGCTCTTTCAGCCTCTCCTCATACGTCGGATGTTCTAGTCTCTTTATCATCTTTGCAGACCTTTGATGGACTCTCTCCAGTATGTCCATGTCTCTCTTGTACTGGGGACCCCAGAACTTGACCCAACACTCCAGATGTGACCTCACTAGTGCTGAGTAGAGGGGAAGGATCACTCTCCTCGACCTGCTGGTAATGCTTTCCCATGGGCCTGTATATGGTCAGTATATTTAAGTGTTCCCTATCCTCATCCCCCTCCAACGAGGGTATGTTTTGCACCTTCTCACTGGTATCAAGGGCCTGGGAGGTAAATCTTAGCAGTAAAAGTGAGGAAGGCATCGACTACCTCAGTCTTGTCTGTGTCCTTTTCACCAGGTTCCCTGACACATTTAGTAGCAGGTCCACATTTTTCCTAGTCTTCCTTTTGTTGCTGATATATAGCCATGGAAGTGCCCCTTGTTGCCCTTCATATCTTTCAGAAGATTAAACTCCTGGTGGTCTTTGTCTTTCCTATCCTTATCCCTGTATGACCAGACACTTTCCTTGATTGCTAATGGGTGACCTGACCCTGCTTCCGCTTCTTACACGTCTTTTTTATGTTCGAGTTTTGTCAAGGATCTCCTTGTTTATCCATGCAGGCCTCCTGCTGCCTTTGCTTTTTCTGTGTTTCAGAATTGTTCATTCCTGAGCGTGGAGGAGATGATCCTTTAAAATCAATCAGCTTTCCTGGACTCATCTCCACTACTATATCTCATGGGCCTCTTCCAAGCAGATCCCTTAACAGGTCCAAGTCTGGTGTCCTGAAAATCAGGGTTGTGATCCCACTATTTGCATCTTTACCTTTTCTCAGGATCCTCAACACCACATCTCATGCTGCAAGGAACTGGCCAATATTCAGGTAGGGGGGTGCTCTAAAGTGTCAAGTCATCACTTCTGCCTTACAGGTTAAAATTTGAAATGCTGTAAGAGGCAAAACCCCTGAATTTTCCCATCCAGACAAATCTGGACTACTTTCATGGTACCTTCTGGGATGTTTATGATGATTTCTAGTCCCATAGTGAGGAGTGGTAGATGAGAGTAGAACTTGGAATGTATATGTGCATAGTCCAGATACTGCCACAGTAGCTAACAAAAATATTACCTGGAATGCATCGTAAGGGCTATCCTCAAGGAAATCCACCTGAGGAGTTCCACTTCTACCACCTCATAACAATTTCATGTCTCTCTCTGGCCATTGTCTTCATTTGCTCCACAATCCCTTTTATAGTCTTCTTTTTCACCAGTTCAATTCGATATTTCCCACATGGTTTGATGTAGTCATTTGTGTGTGATATTATAGTCTGTGTTATACAGGATGGAAAACGAAATTATTATGACAGTCTTTTTTAGCCTTAACTTCTTTGAATGTCTACTTTTTCTCAAAATCTGAATTTGTGTTTTCACCCAGGTATACTCTGTTTTCCCAGAACATAGTAAAGTTGACCCAAAGCTCATTAAAATCACTGTAAAGATGCCAACTGCCTTCAGGCCCCTATTGAACAATGAAATATTCTAGACTATAAAGCTCCTAAAAATGTGTAAAATAAAGATTTAGGGTATAACGACTGAAATCTTCATTACATCTCTGCAGAAATACTACTGTTGAGCATATAAAAATTCAACCAGTCTTAAAATATGCTCACTAGTAACTGTTGATAGCTCTATCTAAGAAAAATAAAATAAAAAATAGTATTTATGTATCTCAAATGTGGCCTGCAGAGTTGAAGTAGTAGACATATATTATTCATATTTTTAGCAGCTTTTGTATAAAATTATGCCTGAAAACCATTCAGACCCTGGTCCGGAAATCCAAGAGGAGTTTTAACAATGGTCTGTGTGGGAACCACAGGTAGCACAAACTGTAAGGTAGAAAAGAATTCAGTCCAGATTGCTGTCTTTGCATAGATGACTGAAAGGTCTATAAAATCTTCATTTTCTTCCTTCATTTTAGCAAGCATAGAGTTCCAGTAATCTTTTATATGGAAATGGGGTAGATGGCCCACACAAGAAGTAAGTTAATTCTAAAAGAATAAACCCCCCCCACATTTAGCACTCTTTCTGGTCCATCTGCAATGCTGGAGGTGAATGATCCCCTTCTCCCTCATTTTTATATTTATACAATCCTAATATTACAGACAGTTTGTAGAGTATTATCTTAAGATTCATTTAATAGACTGAGAAAGACATTTATGTCTTATTTTTATAATGATATTTTTGAGGCAAAGAACTACTACGTGTGACTACACACATTAACACGTCTGTTTTCATGACATTTTTCTCATAGTGAACCATACAAAGATTTCCTTTTTAGCAGCCACCACTCTGGGACCTTCTGCCCAAATTTCACACCGTAAGGTTTTGGCAAATACAAGTATTTCAATATGAACTGGAGCCTACCAGTTTTTTGAGATTGTGGTGGGTTGACCCTGGCTGGATGCCAGGTGCCCACCAAAGCCGCTCTATCACTCCCCTCCTCAGCTGGACAGGGGAGAGAAAATATAACAAAAGACTCGTGGGTCGAGGTAAGGACAGGAAGAGATCATTCACTGATTACCATCACAGGCAAAACAGACTCGACCTGGGGAAATTAGTTTAATTTATTACCAATCAAATCAGAGTAGGGTAAGGCGAAATAAAATAAAATCTTAAAACACTTTTCTTAAGTCTTAAAACACCACTCCCTTCTTCCCAGGCTCAACTTCACTCCCTAACTCTCTACCTCCTCCCTCCGAGCGGTGCAGGGGGACGGGGAATGGGGGTTGCGGTCAGTTCATCACACGTTGTCTCTGCCGCTCCTTCCTCCTCAGGGGCAGGACTCCTCACACTCTTCCCCTGCTCCAGCGTGGGGTCCCTCCCAC
>NW_009203423.1:0-4009 GCF_000690835.1 Fulmarus glacialis | reverse complement strand
CCGCCTTGGGGCGGGCTGGCATTGGCTCTATTGGACATGGGGGAAGATTCTAACAGCTTCTCACAGAAGCCACCCCTGTCGCCCCCCTTGTTACCAAAACCTTACCACGCAAACCCAATACAGAGATTTAAATTGATTAATGCTGCAATTCTCTGTCCTTTGGTATTCTAGAACTTTCCATCGTCAAGGATGTTATGGTATGAATTTAAACCAACCTAAACCACCTTTCTTTTGAAGGGGAAAACTTGAACTCTTTTGGAAGCAAACTGGGTCTTTTGGCTGCTGTTTCTTCTCTAGAAATCATACTTCTCTGGTGTACGTCGGCATTGACTTTGTAAAATCGTTTATATGGAATATTGTTCTATGCAATGCTAAACAGCAATGAATTTCACCCATGATTATGCTGTAATAAATACACTGACTTAATCGATCATAATGGTTACTGGAAATCATGTGATTTTACCAAAATAATTAAGACAATAATTGATTCCATACTAAACCAAAAAATGATTTTATTTTCTAGCAAGAATGTGGTTATTTACATTTATCTCCTTAAAAAATTTCTTTACTTGATACAATTATCAACCTTTCTGTAGCAGTAAGTCCTTATCTGAGTCTTATGGGAAGAGCCATAGCTATATTTCATTTTAATATATACAGTAACAAAGATTTCTAAAAATCATAAGACTTTGGATGTTCGGTGCCTATTCTTATATTGTGCAAACACTTAACATAAAAGTCAAATCATGCATGTTAGACAAGTTGGGCAAGGGGTTAACAGATGTATAGAATAAAATTATATATACATATACTTTTTAAAATATTGTTTATTTACCGTTTCATGTGCCCAGTTTAGATATCTTCTAAGGACATGAAGTGGCAGGCTAACACTGCCGCTTTCTATGGCAGTATTGACTGCAACTTTTACTCCAAGAGAAAGTTTTAAATGTTCATTTTATAAGCTGATTTTCAAACTCTGAATGAAGAGCTACTGAGTTATCTAAGTTTAATAAAAATGATATGAAACATAAAGGTCGGGGATGACATTATCTTTGCAGCATTGTATTGATTTGAGCTTATAGAGATAAGCTATAACATTATTTATTAAAGATTTAATAAACCACTAGCTATCAATAGGCCTGTGAATATCTAGAAGGGAAAAAAAAAACAACTTCCTGCTAAGATGCAGAAAATAACTGAATTTGCTTTTCTAAACAAATAAATAAGTAAGTAAGCAAATAGAGAAAGAAGGAAACCCTTTCTAAATTATGCACTGAAATAACCTTTAAGAAATTTTTAAATTTCATCCTGACAATTACTTTCATGCAATGTATTTCGTTCTTAGAATGAAATATTAGAAACATACTATGTATTGATAGTTCTTCATATTTTATGGTGCTGGGAACTAAGGGCCAGATCTTTCAAAAAGATTTTCTAGTACTTTCCATGGGTTTAACAGACACCTTTACTTACATGGATTTACTCCTCTTTCAATAATTACTCTCACTGATGCTAAAAGCATTATAGAGTACGATAATTTATGATATAAGGCCTTAAAGTGTATCATTAGATCTATTATTATGCAATGTAACAAAAATGTCCAACCATATTAAAAGAGAAAAACTCTAGCACTAGCCTTGCATCTAAAGTTCTATCATGAAAGAAAAGGTAGCCTGTCCCAATTTATTTTCTTGGTTAGCGAAGTGATTAAAGTCTTTCTCAATTAGTTCAACACACCAGCGAATAGAGTGTACTAGATTTTTAAGCTTATGGCATAAAAGAGACTTACGTGGCCAACACCACATCTGGGTGTTTTTGATTCCTCAGTATGACTAACCGCTCACAGCAAGATTATCCAGTAGTGCCCTTCAGAATGCATCCCAAAAGAAGCCCTGGCTCCATAATAAAACTCCTAAACAATTTTACATGTTATTAATAAATCTTAAAAATGTAAAATCTCTTAACTTTTTCCTGCATTTAATTGTATAAGGGCACAACTAAGAGAATTTGTAGATTCAAACATTTGGCGTTCTTTTTTATTTTCCCAGAAAAGGAACTTAATTTATGCAGTTAAATAGCATAGGATCTTTCACTTAACAAACATACCAAATGGAAAATCATAATTTCATCAACCACATCTTCAGAGGGTAAAAGTGAAAAGGAAGGTGACTACAAAGATAGCTGTTATTAGGTAAGGTGCCTGAGGACTGGAAGAATGTGGATGAATGTCTTCTAGAAGGGCAAGAAGTAGGATCTGAGAAACTCAGACCAGCCAGTCAGCCTCACCTCGATCTCTGGTTTGGTGATGGAACAACTAATCCTGGAAACTGTTTCCAGGCACATGAGCATCAAGAAAGTCATCAGGAGTTGTCAGCATGGATTCACTAAGAAGAAGTCATGCATTACTAACTTGATAAACTTCTATGATAAAGTGACTGGCTTGGTAGATGAGGAGAGAGCCGTCAATATTGTCTACCTGGGCTTCACTAAGGCTTTTGACACTATCTCCCATAAAACAAAGACAAGTTGTTGATGCATGGGCTGGCTGAGCAAACAGTGAGGTGGATGGAAAACTGGCTGAATGGCTAGGACCAGAGGTTGGTGATCAGTGCCATGAAGTCTAGTTGGAGACCAGCAACTAGTGGTGTACCCCAGAGGGGTCTGTACTGGGTCCAGTCCTACATCTTCATTAATGACCTCGATGATGGGGCAGAGTGTACCCTCAGCAAGTTTGCAGAGGGCACAAAACTGGGGGGAGTGGCTGATTTGCCGGAGGGTTGTGCTGCCATCCAGAGGGACCTCAACAGGCTGGAGAAATGGGCCAACACAAACCTCATGAAGTTCAACAAGGAGAAATACAAAAGCCTGCAACTGTGGAGGAACAACCCCATGCACAAATATATGCTGGGGGTCAGCATATATTCGAATGTAAGCCAGCAGTGTGCCCTTGCTTCAAAGAAGCCAAATGGTATCCTTGGCAGCATTAAACAAAGTATTGTCAGCAGGCTGAGGAAGGTGATCCTTCCCTTCTACTCAGCAGTGGTGAGGGCACACTTGGAGCATTGGGTCCAGTTCTGGGCTCCTCAGTACAAGAGAGATATGGACATACTGAAGAAAGTCCAGTGAAAGGCCACAAAGATGATTAAGGGACTGGAGCATTTCTCCTGTGAGGAGAGGCTAAGAGAGATGGGATTCTTTAGCCTGCAGAAGAGAAGGCTCAAGGGTGATCTTATCAATGTCTACAAATATTTGAATGGAGAGAGTAAAGAAGACCAAGGTAGACTCTTTTCAGTGCCCAATGACAAGACAAGAGGTTATAGGCACAAACTGAAACACAGGAGGTACCGTCTGAACATCAGAAAACACTTTCTCACTGTGAGGGTAACTGAGCACTGGCACAGGCTGCCCAGAGAGTTGATGGAGTCTCCCACCTTGGAGATACTCAAAAGCCATCTGGACACAGTCCTGTGAAACTGGCTCTAGATGGCCCTGCTTGAGCAGGGCGGTTGGATGGGAAGACCTCTGGAGGTCCCTTCCTCCAGAGGCTGACCTCAACTATTCTATGATTCCGTGATTTTGCGATTCTGTGATTACTTGATCATATGCTTACATATAAATAAGGAAGATTAGTGTCCTGGTTTCGGCTGGGATAGGATTAAATTTCTTCCTAGTGCTGTGTTTTGGATTTAGTATGAGGAGAATGTTGATAACACACTGATGTTTTCAGTTGTTGCTAAGTGCCCTCCTAGTCCAAGGACAGCTCCCATGCCTACTGACTGAGCTAGGTACACAAGATGGGAGGGAACATCATCAGGACAGCCAGCCCAGCTGGCTAATGGGGTATTCCATACCATGTGACGTCATGCTCAGTGTATGAATGGTAGGCGTGATCCAGGAAGTACCGATCGCTACTTGGTTATCGGTCAGCGCGGGTGGTGAGCAATTGCATTGTGCATCACTTATTTTGTATATTTTATCATTATCATTATTATTCTCCCTTTTCTGTTTT
>NW_009203422.1:0-7168 GCF_000690835.1 Fulmarus glacialis | reverse complement strand
CTTAATGATTCTATGATTCTATAAAAGTAGAACCATAGTAAAAAAAATAACTAAACCCAGAAATAGATATTTGAATTTTAACAATGTCCTGGTTTAGTTATTTATATAACTAAATATGTAACTACATATACAGGTCTGATTTAAATATGCAAGTAGTTTTGTTGATTATGTTGTAATTACTTGGGTTGAAGTTGAACATACGTTAATATATTTGTTGATAGTAGAAGAAGAGTTATTTCTTCAAAAGAATTACAAAACTTTTTGTTACTGTCTTGCCCCAGGAATGCTTGTTTTAACGATCTCTTTTATTTTTTGCTTTCTTGGTTGTAGCCAATAAATAGAACATTACTGTAAATACACCTTTGTTTAGTAAAACATGGTAATTTAAGAGTGAATTATTAGACTGAAATGTTCTATGCTTCCTACTGCGTTATTTCCTATAAAATCACAAGTTGAAAACTGATGTGATTTTTATAACCAAAGAGGGCTGATGAAGACTATGGTAAGAATTTAAAATTCCGGAAAGCAAATTTGAATTACCTGCATTTAATATTTTCTGATCATCTGCCTGCCCCGCTGTTTCCAGTCTCTGCACAGAAAACAGTAAGTCAGGTTTAGTAGCTAGTCTGTGACAATTCTTTAGTTCTGTAGCTACAGAATTTTGATCATTTAAGGCAGTTCTCAAATATGGATTTATTAGCAGTGCTATGAAATGTGTGTGTGAATGGGAGTTGTTTCAGGTGCTGTAAATGGCAGTTTAGTGTAACTGTGTAAACTCCACAGTATAACAGGGAAAGCAAGTCAAGTGAATCTGTTGTAGGGCATGAGTGTGTCCATTCCTGGCACTAGAGGATTTTTTAGAATGTAAATCATATGTATTACTGAATTTGTTCTTAAAGGTTAATGTGTAAAAATTAGGGATATTTATTTGTTCAAGGCTTTGCTTATTTTTATTGCTTATTCAAAGACAAAACCCAAACATCTTTATTTTGAGACAATACTGGATATTTAGTATCCACACTAGTGTTTGTATATTACCGTGTCTATTCTGAGAGCTGCCTAGCAATTTGAAGTCTAATTGGGCTGGGATTACGTGGTAGGAAGGGATTTTCCAGGTCACCAAATGCTCTTACTTCCTGTTGCGGCTACCATGCCATACAATCCCTTTCATAGACCTATGAAGCTCCAAACCCTGCACTGAAAAGAAAATAAGCAGTTTGTGTGCTTTATCTTCCTAGTTTGTTGACATGCCTTTTCTTGAGGCCACACCTTGAATACTGTGTTCCGTTTTGGGCCCCTCACTACAAGAAGGACACTGAGGTGCTGGAGCGTGTCCAGAGAAGGGCAACGAAGCTGGTGAAGGGTCTGGAGCACAAGTCTTATGAGGAGCGGCTGAGGGAACTGGGGCTGTTTAGCCTGGAGAAGAGGAGGCTGAGGGGAGACCTCATCACGCTCTACAACTACCTGAAAGGAGGTTGTAGTGAGGTGGGGGTTGGTCTCTTCTCCCAAGTAACTAGCGATAGGACGAGAGGAAATGGCCTCAAGTTGCGCCAAGGGAGGTTTAGACTGGACATTAGGAAAAACTTCTTTACTGAAAGAGTGGTCAGGCCTTGGAAGAGGCTGCCCAGGGAAGTGGTAGAGTCACCATCCCTGGAAGTATTTAAAAGACGTATAGATGAGGCGCTTAGGGACATGGTTTAGTGGGCATGGTGGTGTTGGGTTAACGGTTGGACTGGATGATCTTAGAGGGCTTTTCCAACCTTAATGATTCTATGATTCTATGATTCTATGATTAAGGGTGGTCCAGGCCATGCTAATTATCCTCAACCCTGGGACAGCTTTCATCCTTGAAGAAAATGGGACAGTTTTCAGGAGTCAAGGCAAAATCTTTGTGGGGAGAGGGGAGGAAAAATCTTCTGTGTCAGAGAAAAATGTTTCAGCTTTTGTTCCAAGCCAAAGTGGAACAATCTCCAAATGTTTACTGTCCTATGGCATGAAACTTTCGATCTCCTAACCAATGATATTATTACAGGAATGTGTACTTATTAAAAACCAGATCTTTAAATATTAGTGTAGCAAAACAAGAATTGCTGGGGCATGTTCAGCTATGAGGAAGAAAATACGGTACCTTCTGTGTTCTTAGTTTGTGTACTGCATTATCTTAGATGGAAATAATCCCAAGTATTTTCTTTCATAAGGAGAAAAATAAATGTTTACTTTACTAAGAAGAAAACACACACTCTGATTTATGCTGAGTGACACCAGCCCTCAAGAAAGCAGATGGTTAATTACAGGGTTGCTTTATAGGGGCTTACAGCAATAACTGTTATAGCTTTGGTCAAGTTTTGAAATTAGGGCATGTTTTCTGGCAAATGGCTCATTGTTTTGAGGCATACATGCAAGATAGAAATAATTTGGAAGAGACAGAAGGAGGTAGAAAAGATGAGAAAGTGAGAAGGAAATACATCCAAAGACTTTCAGTGGGAAGTGAAATGAAATAAAGATTATTTAGATGTTTACTTGCTTCCTGGTAATCTTATAATTGCTGAAATGGTGGATGTTTTTTAGGAGCAGATGTTTACAAGGGAGTTTAAGATTAAGTTAGGTTTCAGCTGTATTGGTAGCATACAGATTTTTATATCTAACTGCTTTTTTTCTCATTTGTTAAACTCAGCAGGGAGATGTGAGGTATAAGAACCAAAAATTGTTTGATTACATGAAAATTATATATGCATGTGTATATATGTGAGATTTTATAGTAAGTTAACACTAAAGGATAAATGCACAAAATAACAGGTATTTAAAAACACGCCACTTTCACTCTGGCCAAAGTCATGATTTCCAGAACAAACAAAAATTATTCCAGCATCACCTGTCCAGATAAAACTTTGAATGAAGATATCAGGAATCTGACTCTGTCTTGAAAAAAATTTGCTATTGTGGGTTGAACCCAGACAGCAACTAAGCAGTCACCAGTCTCTTGCTCATGCCACCACTGTCCCACAACTCCAGTGGGATGGGGAAGAAAGAAATCAATGGCTTGGGCTCTGCCTGTTGTGGTGGTCATTTGGGAGGGGAGAGATGGTGTGTTGTGTTGAATTGTTGGGTGCAGAAGCCAGCTCAGGTTGGATCACTGCTACACTTAAGAGGTTCCTTACAAGGCTCATCTTTTACTGATTTGGATGACTCCTGCTGTGGTACTTTTCAATGAAATACAGCTATGGTGACAATTCAAATCATGGGTTATTTTACCTCCAAGGTTAGCTCTCCTGGAGGTACGCATCAGATTTCCCCATCCTCCTTCATTAACCACCAAAAGCACCTGGATCCCTGAGCAAAATCAATCCTGTGAATGGCTTTGCCTTCTCCCAAGGAAGGAGTAACCCACGCTTTCTCAGCCAGTTCCCTATGTGTGCCATGGGAGGTGTATCTCCTTCCACAGTACATAGGGGTTTTGTTTTGGCAGGACCCGGTGTGTTAGCAGATCCACTAGTGTTTGCCAGACATGTGACTTCTAGTAAATGTGCATCACAGTGCTTGAATGTCCCAGTACCCATTGCTCTCGGCATAGTCTTTAACAGCCCGTTGCATTGTTCAGTCTTCCTGGTGGTTGGTGCATGATAGGGGATGTGATATGCCCAGTCAATGCTGTGTTTCATGGCCTGGATGTCTATGAAGTCATTTCAGAAATGAGTCCCATTGTCTGATTCTTTCTGGAGTGTTATGTCATCATAAAACTTGTTTTTCAAAGCTCAAGGTGGTTTGGATGGTGGTATTTGTTACAGGTTATGTTTATAACCATCCAGTAGTCACCTCCACCGCAACAAGGTGTGATGTTTGCATCGGCATGTTCATGGTAGTGTGATATACTTGATCTGTCAGGCCTTCCTGGTTTGGTATCTCAGCCACTGTTCTCTGTGTCAGAGAGGTGTTGCCTGTTTGGCTTGCTTGATTATGGCAACATGTTTTGCATTCATAGATGTCCTGTGTAGTCAAGTCCACCCCTTGGTCATGAGACCGTCTGTATGTTGTGTCTCTTCCTAGACATCCTGATGTTTTCTTGGGCCCACCAAGCTATGAGTAGCTCACCCTTACATTCCCAGTCCAGGTCCACTTGAGCCAGTTCAATTCTAGCGGTCTGGTCTACCTGTTGCTTGTTCTGATACTCAGTGGTGATGCATTTCTCATGCATGTGAGCATCTATGTGACAGACCTTTACAACAAGGTTCTCTACTCAGGCAGCAATGTCCCGCTACAACATAGCAGCCCAGACATGTTTACTTCTGTGCTGCCAGTTGGATCCATGAGTCTGTACAGTGGGAGAGCTCAGGCCACGTTTCTCATTCAGTGATATCTAAAAGCAACCGGACAGCTTTCACCTCTGCAACTGGCTTGATTTTTCTTTCCTTTGGTTTCTGTACTTGTGTGGGACTCCATACAGCAGCTTTCCACTTCCAGTGGATTCCCACAATGCAAAGGGACTCCTTGGTAAACAGAGCATATTGCTCCTCACTTTCTGGTAACATATTATACACCGGTACCTTTTGATGTGAGTCACCTTCTTGGACAATGCTCTGAAATCTTTGCCTTCTGGCCAGTTCATGAACTCCACCAGGATTCCTGGGTAGTTGGGGTTCTCCGTTGGAGCCCATTGATGATCAATGATACCCACTTATTCCATGTAGTGTCAGTTGCATGAAGTGTAGAGGGGACCCTTCTTTTGAACATCCAGTACAGCACAGACATTTGTGGTGCTGAGATCATCTATGCTTCTGTACCAACTACTTCTGAAGCAGCTTGAACCACCTTGTGTCCTACTAATATCTCTTTTTCAGTTAGGGTGTAGTGGGCTTCAGATCCTCTGTATCCTGGCTCCAAAACCCTAGAGGCTGACCTTGAGTATCTCCAGGTGCTCTCTGTTAGAGGCTCTAGTTGCAGCAATGCTTCCTGTCTGCGGTGTAGGCCGTGCTTCTTACATCTCGTCCTGTCCAACTGGCCTAAGGGCTACTGCACGAACTATATCCTGTTTGATTTCTTTAAAGGTTTGTTGCTGCTCAGGGTCCTGGTTGAAATACTTATTTTGTGTCACGCAACGGAGAGGACTCCCAATCTGACTGTAACCAAGGATATGCATTATCCCGAAACCCACCATACCTGTGTTTTCTTTCTGTTAGCTGGTGGGGACATGGCTGTTACTGTATTAATCACATCCATTAGGATGTGGTGATAGCTATATGCCATTTTATTTCCAAAAGCTAGGTGTCTTGTGCAGGTCCTTTGACCTTGCTTTGTTTTGGGCAAAACCAGCTTTTAAGGAAAATAATAACCCAAATAATTCTTTCTCAAACACTTCCTTCATTGCGTTGTCCCTCATCATGATGTCATCAACATATTGCAGGTGTTGAGGGGCTTCACTCTGTTCCAGTGCGGTCTCTATCAATCCATGGCAATTGGTTAGGGCTGTGCTTCCACCCATGGGGCAGCCAATTCCAGGTATTGGACATCCCTCCACGTGGAAGCAAACTGTGGCCTACAGTCTGCTGCCAAAGGAATAGAGAAAAAAGCATTGACAACATCAGTTGTGGCATATCACCTGCCTGCCTTTGACTCCAATTCGCATTGGAGTTCTAGTGTGGCCAGTACAGCAGCACTCAGTGGTAGGGTGTTTTTGTTCAGGTCATGATAGTCTACTGTTAGTCTCCACCCTCCGTCAGACTTTTGCACTGGCTGTGTGGGGCTATTAAAGGGTGATTAAGTCTTACTGATGAATTCTTCATTCTCCAGTTAATGAATCAGCTCATGGATGGGAACCAGGGAGTCTTGGATGGTGCAGTATTGCCACCAGTGCACCATAATGGTAGCAGTTGGCACCTGCTGTTCTTTGACACACGGCAGCCCCACAGTAGAAGGATCATCTGAGAGGCCAGGCAAGGTAAACAGCTGTTTAATCTTCTCTGTATTCATGGTGGCTACACCAAAGACCCACTAATACCCTTTTGTGTCTTGTGAGGTAGTCTATGCCAAGGATCCCTAGAGCATCTGGGTTGGTCCACAATAGGGTGCTTCTGCCACTTGTTCCCTGTTAGGCTCACTGCTGTCTCTTAACAAAGAGACCAGTTGTTATCCCCTGTCACTCCAGAAATCCAGATGGGTTCTGCCCCCATTTACCCTGATGGCATTAGGTTACACTGTGCACCAGTGTCCACCAAAGCGTTATACTCTTATGGGCCTGATGTGCCAGGAAATCTGTTCCATACAGTCCAGTAAACCTAGCTGTCCCTTTCCTGTGCTTGGCTGAAGGCAGAGCGCCTCTATTGCTGGTCAGAGCATTCATTACCTGATTCCTGTAACTGCAAACCAGAAGTCCCTTCATCAGGATCAGAAGTGGGAGTGTCCTCAGAACTTCTGCTGCATCTTAGGGAGTAACCTTCCTGGATGTATGCTTTTTGGCCACTGGTTTTCCTCATAATTTGCCTACCTCCAACCTAGAAGCCCATGTGGGTGTGTCATGCCTCTTCCTCATGCCCTCCCAGTGGTCGTGCAGATGGAACCACAGGGTGGCACATTGCATGCACCCATGTTTCCCTTTGCCTTTGCCCTGACTCCATATGGCACTTGTGATAGCTGAGACACCAACATGTAGGGGAGCAGATGACTTGTTCTTTTTGAGTTGTTGGACCTGTCGAACCTTTCTCCACAGCCAAGACACAAGCTCATAGGGTTGGGGAAGAGAGATTCTCTTCAATTTACCAGGACTGGCCAGCCTATATACAGTTGTTGCCTCAATGTCTGCCTAGTCCGTTATCATCAGGGTGCTGGCATTGCCAGCAGCTCCACTGAGGATACCAGGGTTGCTGCCAGTGTTCAAAGGCTAGGTCTGCATTAGCAAGTAGTGTAGTACAACAGGAGTGAACTTATAACAAAACAGTTTGTGGTTAAAGACCGGAAATCTGCATGTTTATGTACTTTTGCATGTTTCAAGGGATTTACATCAGACTGGCTCTACTCTGCTCCTGTCAACAGAAGTTGAAGATCTAGATGCTTCTGAAGTACAATGACAGCTTACATTAATTTGAAAGGGATGTAATTTTGTCCTCTGAGACTATTCTGCAATGCAAACCAAGGCAGTGTGAAAGGTGGTAAGAGATCATAGAATCATAGAATCATA
>NW_009203421.1:0-10297 GCF_000690835.1 Fulmarus glacialis | reverse complement strand
GCGTGTGTCGTCAGGCCTTAATTTTGCCCTTCCTCGAACCGAAGTTCTAACACGCTAATGAGGCAAACCGGGAGGACGGTGTTTCCTCCTCATTTGGATTAGTGCGAGAGCGGGTAATGTTTTCTGCAGTTTGCAGTCTGTCACCCATAAAGGTTTGCGGGCGGGTTGGGAAAGGAATGAGCTGCATAAATTCTCCTTCTTCGTGCATACCAATTGTAGCAAGTAAATAAAATTTGAAAATTTAAAAAGGCAGATCATTCTTTTTTGCATTAGTGGAAAGAAAAGTTTGGAAAATCTATTCGTATACAGAGCAGCATAAAATTCACATTAACATCTCATTAAGTCTAAATGCACTTAGAGACTGATCCAAAGGCCATCAAACTCAATGGGAGACTTTCCATTGCCTTCAAATGGGATTTGGATCACGCTGTTAGTGATTGGCAAAAGCTCATATTAACAAAACAAAAAAATCCTGACATTACCTAAAAGGCTATAAAAGCATTTCCATTCCGTGTTCTGGGAAATCCCTTTTACGGCTGATCAAATGTAATCACAGCAGTCACCTCCGTGGTGAAAGCTTCCTGTTAGGCTACCAACAAGGTAGCTGAGATATGAATGCAAACACCACCACTATGTTACAAAAATTGGAACGGAAACCTCATTTTTGATCATAGTAAGTTATCCATAATAGCAGAGGTAAACCTGAGGTGATCAGAAGTTAATTTAAATGCTATGTAAATACTATTTAAAAAAGGGGAGAGATAAAAGCAACTGAAATCTAGCTCAGGAAAAGCATATGCCTGCTATGATAGTATTTTACACAAATCTGGTGTTCTAACATGAACTAAAATAACTAAAATGAACTAAATTAGTTAAAGTAGACTTTATGTGGTCAAAAGCAAACCAGTTTGTTGTGCACAGTACCCTTTAGAGGTATCAGTATATGATATAATCACTAATGGCTCTGTTTTCATGTGTGGAGATGAAAAGTAGTACAGTTAAAAAAAAAAAAAAAAATTAACTGCCTTGGGCAGCTTCAAATGCCTTGATCTTCATTTACTCTTTTAAAATGCTGCTTCTAGCAGAGACAGTCTGGAGCAGAGGCTCCAGCTCTGAGTAGGTTTCTTGTTTAGCTGGCCTTAGCTGGGACTGTGTTATTTGGCTGGTGGTAGAGATGTATGTTTAAAAAACAAATGAAGTGAAATGACAAGCCCCTTATTTTTTGTCCCAAATATTTTAAATTAGAAACAGTCTTGTCAAGTTGGATGGGTAGAATGCTACTGAAGATTTAAAAGACTTTCCTAGTTTTCCTTCTGCTGTGGGGTTTTAAATCCCCTTTTTCTCCTTGTTATCTCCTTTGCTTTTTTCACTGTGTTCAGCATATTCTTCCTGGTGCTCAGCCCAAATAGTGTGGTATCTTCAGGTATCTCCATGTCTCTGGCAAACTGTCTTCTTATTCCTCATGTCTGTTAGGAGCTGAACTAAAAACTTCAATTTGAACAGTCTCCTAATTTGTGAGTGCTAGAAAACCCTGGATTTAAGATGGGCAGTGATGTTCTTGTAGGAGTTCCAGCTCTTAAAATATTGCCAACAATGAAATTTCACCAAAGAAGGAAGGAAGGTATAGATATTCCCCAAAATTTTAAAATTAATCTACTTATTGCATGCAACAGTTTTGGCAGACCCTAACTGTAAAACGGTATTAAAGTTAACTGGCTAGTGAGAAAGGAATTCCCATAATGAGCCATGTAGCTGATTCTCTTCCTGACAGCACTGGTTTCATTTTTACTTTTATTCTCCTGTCTCCTCCTAACTTCCAGTTCCTTTTTCCTCTTTTTGGTCTTCAAGATTTAGATAGCCTTGCTTCCTTGCCCCTCTCCCTCTTTAGTGGCTTTTTCTTGTAACAAGAAACAATATATATTGAAACAATTTTAAAATACTATTCAATGCATATTAAAATACTATTCACTGATTTGCAGCATCAGTTCATCCCAACAGAGGTCAGAAATCTGGCCCTTGGTGAGTACTTTGGAGAAACCACCAGGAACTGCTAATCTTATACAATGTCCCCACACATTCAAGTAGAAAATTGATGCAGGAGAAAAAGATCAAACTGGCATCTGGGGTTGGGATCATATTTTCACCTGTCTTTCTGTTTCTGATTGCACATCACCTCAGGTTTTTTACAGTTCATCTCATCCCGCTCCTTCTTGAGTCAAGGGGAGTGTGCCATGATGGAAATGTGTCAACTCTGGAAAACCAAGTGGGAAGCATCTTCAGTCTAAGATACCTCTTTGAACCACAGCCTCCACACTCCTTTCTCGCTGCAGCTGCTGAAGCAGTGTGACCTCCCGGCTGCCACAGCAGCGCTAAATCACTGCCAAGACCACCGCCTGCCCTGCCGGCGCTTGCTGGAAGGAAGCAGAGCCAAGGTGCTACCTCCACAGAGGATCAGCAGAGATGCTGCCGCTTTTATTTGTCATCACCCAAGGAGGCCCAAAGCTTAAGTGGGGATTCCTGTGGAGACCACTTGTGAATTTAGGTGCTGAGTGCTCATGTGGAAGCTGAAGTCCTTTTGTGGATCAGGGCGTTGGTTAGAAGCCAGCTAAACTTTATACTGTATTTTGAAACCAGTTATTGCATGGCTTTATTTTCCACTAGTCTGTGAGAAGCTTACCTTTACTTTTAAAACTGTAGGCAAATTGTTTGGACAAACCAGGCTTTTGTCTAGATTTTTAGTTCCCCTGACAGAGCACTGCATTAAAAAGAAAAAAAAAAAAAAGAATAAAAATGCAACAACATCTAAATTCATCCTGTTAATAGCATAGAGTGATTCTGTTGCTGGTTAGATAAATCAGAAAATTGTTCATTTCACTGCATCACTAGTCTTTTAAACATCAAATTGAGTGAATTGCAACAGAAAAAATAAACATTTTAAATGCTGCTGTTGCTCTCTGCTGCGGCCATCCAGGCACATGCTGGGCATTCACAACAATAGTAATATTAAATGAGAAACTAATTGCTTAGCCAGGATGACAATTCCATTCTCTCAGGTTGTGGCCATTTTCCCTCAAAGCACAATGAGCATGGAAATGCAGCACTGATAATGCTTGCTATTGTCTTTATTTAATGTGAAGCAATATCGGTGAGTCATCCAAGTCTCTTGTAATTTTGTCGGTTGTGCTGGCAAACATACGAGATATTCACATAACAAATAGTGTCTAAATTTGACCCCTTGAGAAGTTAATCTATGTCTTCCATAGTTAAATAGTAAGTATTGCTTACTTATATCAATGTTTTACACTTTTATAGAGCCTTTGGATGTCAGATTATTGATACTTAAGTAGATCCTCAAATACTTCTCAGGGAGAGATAAATACCATTATTATCCACTGCAGCGCAGGAAGGAGAGGTGATCTTTCTAAGTCTGTTCGTTGAGACAGTTTAGCTTGAGAGGCCTGATAACACAGTTATAAACACCCAATAGCAGCCTGGCCAACCTCCAGCATTTTTTTTGTTTTAAAAGAACAATTTCAAAAAATTATGACAATGCCTTAACAATATTTTTTTTTCCACTTGGCTCATAGTTTCTGAGCACGGAGAATACTTGTGCTTATTTTAGCTGAAGAGCTAGAAATTTCCTCTGTTTTAAATTTCAGTTCATAATCTAGCAGTTTGACAAACCGAGTCTAAGATTTGTAGAGACATCAGGAAGTATTGTGAGACGTTGGAGTTAGCCATCAGACTTGTAGAGGCTTTGAGCCATTTTTCCCATAACAGAAACAGTTAGCGAATGAAATTATTTAGGGATCAATGAATTAAACCTAATCAGTGACCTTCAGGTTTAATGCACGAGAAATTTTTAGTCTCAGATGGAGAAGATAGATAGAAGGATGGAGGGTAAGTGGGTGAAAAGTGCAGTGGGCTGTCAGTAAGAAACCCTTAGCACCTTGCTAAAAATCCCATTGCTTTAGCAGTAGGGCAAACAACTGAATCACATATGATTCAACGGCACTTAAAACCACTCAAGTCATAATTAATAGCTTTGTTCAATCTTGATTAAAATATATAAATATAATTTTCTATATTAACATTTAATATCAATTTATAATTAGACATATGAAAGATGAAATCCTATGAGCTAATCAATATATACTTTATTAATTAGAAAAAGAATGCATATTACTCATAAGAGGTTACATGCAGGCCCAAATTCTGCTCTCATCAGTCAGACCGGTTATCTATGGATATAGTTGTTTGGAGGTAGTTTACTGGGGAAATGGTTTTCCTGTGTTTTCAAGTGTGCCTGTGAATGTGAATGAATGTGTTGGACACATGACTTTATTCTGTGTTTTTTGTAGGGGAAGACTTAAAGCCCCTGCCATTTCTTTTTCTTGGCAGACGTTAATGTTTTTTGAAAATACGACATTTTCAAATACAGAGATTAAAAGGAACCTTTAATGTTTCAAACTAGTTTGTTATACGATGAGATTATTCAGTTTGACTTGGATGAGGCCAGTAGCACTTAATTCCATGACCATCCTTCAAGTGATGTGGAGCCTGCTCTAGACGCAGGCAAATGTCTTGGGCAGCAAAGTGATTAATGACCCTTCTCTGCACTGTGCTTGCAAGAGAGTCCCAAGAGGCCCACTTCACTGCTCTCAGTGCCACACAGAAAGGCACCAGGGTGCCAAGTGGCTGGTATCACTGGGAGGACGGATAGTCGGGGATGGATCCCCCAAAATTTGTGGTTGTATCCCCCACCCCTCCCACTATCAATCAGAGGAACGAGCACCACCTTTCATCTGTTTTATTTCCTCTGGAGTGGGACCAGGAGCCCTCGCTCCTACCTTCGTATCTGCCCTAGCAAAACTGAGTGCAGCCCAAGCTGCTGCGGAGCCTCGAGGCAGGTCTGCTGTACTCGGCGCAGACACAACTCTGATTGCCCCAGTGAAGTGAAGGTATAGCTTCTCGCACTTCCTTCTGAGTTGAAACACTGGTCATTCTCCCACAGCCTTTGTCAATAAAAGTAAGGCATCCCAGTAGAGAGGATATGTGATTTTAAAAACTCAGCCTAGTTGCATGGTCTGACTGTGTTCACAAGAATGTTTAGGAACACATTAAATGAGCTGGCTAGAAGTGTGAGGGCCAAGAGCAGGTTGGGAGAAGTGGGAAAAGGGCTTACCGTATCTTTAAGGCTTCTTCATCTGGAAACTAAATATGATAAATTTGATATTTCTAATAGGAAATAATGGTAATAATTAGTTGATTAAACAGATCTAGGATGTTACCAAGGAAATATCCCGGTACAAATGTAGCTGGGCAGTTCATTGCCAGCATAAGTATGTGTACATATACTTTTAGGTTTTACCCTTCTCTGTGCCAAAGCATGTCCTTGCTCTGACACACAGCAGATTTCCTTTAAATGCAATTATTCCAGTTAGCATTGTCAGTGTTGCCATGCTGCCACCATTTGGTCCCATTGTGGGAGGAGAGTGTATTAGTCACAGTTGTTCTGTGGACAGGAAAGCTGAAGCCCAGGACAAATTGTTAACAGGAAAAGAAGAAAAGAGCTAGACCCACTTTTTCTATTGGTTTCCTTTTGGATTCTTTATTGGTTTATTGTTTGGTTTTGTGGTATGGTAGAGGAGGAAGGCAGCCAGCATTGCTGTTAAGAATAAATTATCTTCATTATTTATTCAAATATCCTAGAAAATAAGTTCATTTAATAACTGGACATCTGAGAGACTAAGTGAGCACCATTTTCATTAGAAAGAAACTGATGCTATTTATGACAAGTTCCTGAAATAAACTATTCTCACTGCAGTCGGGAATGTTTTCTTAATCCACATCTTTAATGGGGGCATGAGCTGGGTGGTTCTGCTCTAAGAAAGTGATTAAGATGTTAGTATGCCTGGGCTAGAATATTAAGGAATATTAATCCATAAATTTATGGTCTTAATTGGATTGAGTGCTTGCAAATAGATGAGTAAAGCAACAGAACACACCAAAATTAAGATCCCTAAGAAATGCCATAAAATAATGTAAAATGGGTTTCTATGAAATTTATACCTTCTTCTGGTGATAACAAGATTTCATATCCTCTGTAGTTTCCTTTTCTCTCTGTTTCATCAGTCTGAAAGAATCTCAACTTTGAAGCTCTTGCAGCAGAGAACATAACCAGTTCCGGCTAATCTTTGTTGCAATATTCTCAAGGAGCATCACTCATCATGAGCAGAAACTAAGTGATCTACAATGATGTCAATACTGCAAATTAAAGTACAGTTTGTGTATTCTGGATTTTATGAAATTGTCTTTAATATCTGATTCTGGTCTTAGTAAATTAACAGTAGGAAAAATTATGCACAAATAGTCCCATGAAAGTTAATCAAGGCTGTAAAGAGGATGGTAATATTTTCCTAACTGAGAACATACCACAGTACACAACATATACTTAAAGCAAAATTGTTGTTCTCCTTGAAAGAAATATCCTATAAGTTATCCAGCACTGTGTTACTGCAATGACTTTGAAAATATTTCAAGACTTCAGCTTGGAGGTGTGTGTGGGGAAACTTAGAGTATGAATTCACATGTGGTACTTGAAGAAAATTGTTAAAAGGGGACAAAGTTAAGAGTAAATCTGCTAGAGATGATTGTCACTTTCCCCTAAGGCCATAAATGTCACGCATAGCTCTCCCTAACCTGAAAGGAAAGGTTGCTTGTATGTGGAGTTAACAATTTGGTCTCTGGACCAAATTCAGCCTGACATAATTGGGTTCAGTACCATTAGCTTCTGAAGACTTGCATTCACTCTGCCAGACTTGGATTTGGATTTGAAGTTTTGACAGTCACCAAGAAATTATTAAAAGTGCTCTTTCATCATTTTCTGTGATCATGCTTGCATAAATGAAAAAACTGACAATGTGTGAATAGGTCCTCAAAGTTGAATATCACTAGCAAGACTGTTCTGTGATTGGTTACAAGCGTATTCATCTTTATAATCACTTATTAATGTGGAAATTAATTTTCAAGACCAAAAGATTCTAGATTTGAGATCCATATAAATTGCAGGAAATATGAATTTTTAAATGCGCTTTTTCTAACATATGACATGATCTTTTGAGTTGACGTCACACCAACTAACTCGAATTTCTACATAGAAATACTGGAAGTTGCAAGCCAACATGCTGGCTTTGAAAGCATTGATCTATTGTTTTTCCACCGTATCTGGTGTTCAACGTGTTGTTCTATCCATTTTGTTTTTCCAACAGAACTGAACAAAAGGGCAATTCTTAATTTTTTTTATGATGCATGATTTTAATGATATGATGTGATGCTAACGACAGGTTTTCCCTTTATAAGTATAGAAAACTTCACATATTCACCTGCAGAACATGGTACAGAGGTTGGTTCAGAAGCTGAAGCGTATATTTGTTTAAATTTGGAAACTCTTTTTAATAAAAAATAAATCCCTATGAGAATGAGTGATATGTGAGAGAAGAGTAATAATAATTACCAGATTGCAGTTACTTCTCTTTGAAGACTTTTCTCTTAATATTGTTGACACCATTATTCCGAAAAGCAGACATTTGAGATCTCCATTACATGTAAATAATAGTAGTAATTAATATTAATAATAATGATTAGTGATGTCAGTAGTGGTAAAAGGACGCTAGTGGCCTAGTGCTTCTAAGAAACTATCTCAGGAATACAGTAACTATGCAAAAAACCAGTATGAGGTGGGGGCCCCATTTAGGGCTGAAGACAAATGCTCAGATAAGATAAAGCACACTACCAGTTGCCCAGAAACACATCATGAAGGAAATCAGAATTTTTTCTTTTCATTACCATTTAGTTAGCTACTCAGCAAGCTATATATGATAAAAATGTGACAGGCGGGAAATAAGAAATTAAGTATCTCATAGAAGCATCTTTCTCTTATTGCACCAGAAATATGTCGCATTGAAAATATGTTTTGCAAAATATGCAATATTTGTGACATAGGTGAGCCCTATATGCTCATCTTTTCCCCTTTTGTGCATTTCAAAAATAGAACTCTAAATGTAGCATTAATAAAGGAAGAAAAAAAAAAAATCTACGTTTTCTTGTACACAGTCAAAGGGACCATAAACTGATTAACTTTAATTGCATTAAGTTTTGAGTTGCCCACACAGTCTTATTGAGATGTACAGTGTAGGAAGTTCATCCCCATTCCAGTGCTGTTTTTGGCACCCTTCAGCTAAACTGAGCTAGACATGGGAAAATCACATCATTTTAATATTAATCAGAGCTCTATTTAAAAATATGAAAAATTCTTAAGACTCACACTTATCTTCATATTTCTGCATCTTAATAAGTAGCCTGGTCTTAATCTTTCCAGCCTTCACAGGGGACAGGAGATGCTCAACACAATTAACAATCCATCAGCTTAATTAAAGACTTTAATATTATGCTAAATACCTATCATCAGGGCCTCAAATTTGAAAATGTTTTTCCCAATCCAGATTATACATTTGTGGGAAAATTGTACACCGTTTGGAAAGATGCTGTGCAAACACAGTTGTCAAATCTTTGTTCAAATTCAAATCAAATGCAGAGTAGTTGGGGAAGTTTTTTTACTTCATGCAAGAAATACTTTCTCAGGGGTAGGTGGATAGTTTGTGATTATATTTACAGCAGGCTTTGCGTCCTGTGGATCTGGTTCATAAAGAGCAACACTGAACAGGTCACTGTCCTGGATTTGGCTGGGATAGAGTTAATTTTCTTCCTAGTAGCTGGTATAGTCTTGTGTTCTGGATTTAGGATGAGAATAATGTTGGTAACACACTGATGTTTTAGTTGTTGCTAAGTAGTGCTTACACTAGTCAAGGACTTTTCAGCTTCCCATACTCTGCCAGGTGCACAAGAAGCTGAGAGGGAGCATAGCCAGGACAGCTGACCCAAACTGGTCAAAGGAGTATTCCATACGATACGACGTCATGCTCAGTATATAAACTGGGGGAGTTGGCCGGGGGGCAATGATCGCTACTCAGGGACTGGCTGGGCATTAGTCAGCAAGTGGTGAGCAATTGCATTGTGCATCACTTACTTTGTATATTCTGGGGTTTTTTTTTCCCCCTTCTTTTTCTGTCCTATTAAACTGTCTTTATCTCAACTCACAAATTTTACTCTTTTTGTCGATTCTCTCCCCCATCCCACTGGGGAGGGGGGGGGAGCAAGCCAGTGGCTGTGTGGCGTTTGGCTGCCTGCCGGGTTAAACCACAACAGTCCTTTTTGGCACCCAGTGTGGGGCATGAAGGGTTGAGATAACAACAGATCTGACCAAAGCGTGTTAAGGTAAATTTTTTATCTCAACTCACAAATTTTACTCTTTTTGTCGATTCTCTCCCCCATCCCACTGGGGAGGGGGGGGGAGCAAGCCAGTGGCTGTGTGGCGTTTGGCTGCCTGCCGGGTTAAACCACAACAGTCCTTTTTGGCACCCAGTGTGGGGCATGAAGGGTTGAGATAACAACAGATCTGACCAAAGCGTGTTAAGGTAAATTTGTTATAAACATTCATTATATTGGTTTAATAGTCGCTGGTCACAATGTTGATTTATTTGCTCTCAAAGTTGTTGGGCTGGCTCTCAATGTTGGGTTATGTAATACCTTTTACTTGCAGTATATGTTCTGTGTTGTGCTGTTTATCACTGCTTGGAGCTGGGTCAAGGTTATCATTTTGCTGCACTGTGTAACACTGGTTTATGATATGATAAAATTACTGGTCGTGAGACTAATCTGGTATTTGTATTCAGCATTGCCATCATTTCTGTACCTTGAGAGCCACCTCTCAGAAACTATTAATAATTATACTCTTTACCTTTTCTCCTTGGAGAACCAATCTATGGGAGACATAGGGGGGGACACTTTCCCTCACTCCTTCACCTTCCCTTGCTCCTTCAGGCTATTTACAACAGCCTTTGAGAATTTTGAATATCCTTGGGATGTTCAAACAGGCATGTTCCTATTGCTGTGTCTCTTGAATGGGGTTCAGGTCTTGTTTAGGCTTAAACAACTATTTAGGAATACTGTCCAGAGATCAGCCCAGGTGACAGGCATTGTGGCTACTTCAACCCCTGCAACAGGCACTGTGGCTACTTACACAAATCCCTACAACAGGCACGGCAGCTACTCTAAGCCCCACGACAGGCCGTGTGGCTACTCCAACCCTGGCAACAGGCACTGGGGCTACTCAGACCCCAGCAACAGGCATTGCGGCTGAACCAGACAACCAACCCATGCCGGTATCAGTCGCCCC